>NC_064562.1:74371433-74674463 GCF_937001465.1 Orcinus orca
TTCTAAATCTCAGAAGAGGCTCACTGTTTTAATGTATGATTTATTCATATTAACTATCCATGGTTATAAATCAAGCTCTTCATACTCCAGTACAATGTAATAATATATTTTATTTTTCACCAAAATAATTCTATTTGCATACATTCTCACCGTTTACTTTTAAATATAAGTCTTTGTTTTGAAGTAAATTTAAAATGCAAAATATTTGTGTCATATTATAATTTATCTGAGTACTATGCTAAAAGAAAGGTAGGAATGAAAAACAACTCAAACAGAAAAAAAAAGAAAAACAAAATCAATGAGCAAAACCACTTATTTTTCCTAAATAAACCCTTTTCTTTTCTCAGTGAAATCTGTATTCAGAAAGCAGAAGTACTAATTTTCTTAATTTTTCTTTTTTTTTTTCTTTTTGGCTGCACAACAGGAACAAACAGGGATTGAACTTGTGCCCCCTGCAGTGGAAGCACAGAGTCCTAACCACTGGACTGCCAGGGAATTCCCTTAGCTTCTTTTCTAAGGCCACTAAGTTAAGGTGAAACTTAGTTATAGGAGCTGTTCAACTGAAACCTCATGGGGATTCAGAGCTACAGGAAGAATTGTAATTCAAGAAGAGGCAACCAAGATAGCTGAAGCTTTCCTTTCTAATAGGCACTGTGCTAAGCACTTTACATATGTTAATCAACTTAATATGTACCACAACCTTACAAAGCAAGGACTCTTAGTACCCCTAATCTGTATGTAAATAAGGTAAGGAACAGAGACTATAAGTGACTTGCCTGAGGCCACTCACCAAGTAGGTGGCAGGGCCAGTATTTGAAACCTGACTGGCCCACATCCATTCTCTTCACCACTACACTTTACTCCTCCATTATAAGTATTTCTGACAAAATATATATTAGTTTAAACTTTATGTGGTCCTGCATATTCAGCTCCTTTTCAAGAATATCTTATTTTAATTGCTCTTCACAATAAACTGATATGTCTAGAGGACCTTCAAGATGGCGGAGGAGTAAGACGTGGAGATCACCTTCCTCCCCACAAATACATCAAAAATATATCCACATGTGAAACAATTCCTACAGAACACCGAATAAACGCTGACAGAAGACCTCAGACTT
Organism: Orcinus orca; assembly: GCF_937001465.1. Taxonomy (NCBI): domain Eukaryota; kingdom Metazoa; phylum Chordata; class Mammalia; order Artiodactyla; family Delphinidae; genus Orcinus; species Orcinus orca. The sequence goes on from NC_064562.1 coordinate 74,372,552, forward strand.
CTTAAAGGGCAAAAAACTCCCCACGTACCTGGGTAGGGCAAAAGAAAAAAAAGAAAACACAAAGACAAAAGAATAGGGATGGGACCTGCACCAGTGGGAGGGAGCTGTGAAGGAGGAAAATTTCCACACTGTAGGAAGCCCCTTCACTGGCAGAGACAAGGGGTGGGTGGAGGGGGAAGCTTCGGAACCACAGAGGAGAGCACAAAAAAAGGGGTGCAGAGGGCAAAGCGGAGGATCACAGAGGATCGGTGCCGACCACCACTCGCCAGCCTGAGAGGCCGGTCTGCTCACCCACTGGGACGGGTCGGGGCTGGGAGCTGAGGCTCGGGCTTGAGATGTCATATCCCAGGGAGAGGACAGGGGTTGGCTACATTAACACAACCTGAAGGGGGCTAGTACACCACAGCTAGCCGGGAGGGAGTCCAGGAAAAATTCTGGACCTGCCTAAGAGGCAAGAGACCATTGTTTCAGGGTGCGCGAGGAGAGGAGATTCAGAGCACCGCCTAAATGAGCTTCAGAGACGGGCACGAGCCGCAGCTATCAGTGTGGACAACACAGATGGGCATGAAATGCTAAGGCTGCTGCTGCAGCCCAAAAGAAGCCTGTGTGTAAACACAGGTCACTATCCACACCTCCCCTCCCAGGAGCCTGTGCAGCCCATCACCGCCAGGGTCCAGTGATCCAGGGACAAATTCCCCGGGCGAACACATGGCACGCCTCAGGCTGTTGCAATGTCACGCCGGCCTCTGCCGCCAAAGGCTTGCCCTGCATTCTGTACCCTGCCCTCCCCTCAGCCTGAGTGAGCCAGAGCCCCTAATGAGCTGCTCCTTTAACCCCATCCTGTCTGGGCAAAGAACAGATGCCAGAAGGCAACCTACATACAGAGGTGGGGCCATGCCAATCCAAAGCTGAACCGCAGGAGCTGTGTGAACAAAGAAGAAAAAGGGAAATTTCTCCATGCAACCTCAGGAGCAGCAGGCTAAATATCGAAAATCAACTTGATGTACCCTGCATCTGTGGAACACCTGAATAGACAAAAAGTCATCCCAAAATTGAGGCAGTGGACGTTCGGAGCAAGTGTACTTGGGGTTTCCTGTATGCAACTAACTAGTTTCTGATTTATATGTTTATCTTACTTTAGTTTTTAGTGCTTCTTATCATTGGTGGATTTATTAGCTGGTTTGCTCTCTTCTTTTTTTTTAATTTTTGATTTTTTACATAAATAATATATTTTTTAAATTTTTTATTTTAATTATTTTATTTTATTTTATTTATATTCTTTCTTTCTTTTTTTCCCTTTGCTTCTGAGCCATGTGGCTGACAGGGTCTTGGTGCTCATCCAGGGGTCAGGTCTGAGCCGCGGAGGTGGGAGAGCTGAGTTCAGGACATTGGACCACCAGAGACCTCCTGGCCCCATGTAATATCAGTCAGCGAGAACTCTCCCAGAGAATGCTAAGACCCAGCTCCACTGAACGAGCAGCAAGCTCCAGTGCTGTACATCCCATGCCAAACAACTACCAAGACAGGAATGCAACCACACCCATTAGCAGAGAGGCAGCCTAATATCATAATACTTTCAGAGACACCCCAAAACAAACCAACGGACTTGGTATAGCACACCGGAAAGACAAGATCCAGCCTCATACACCAGAACACAGGCACCAGTTCCCTCCACCAGGAAGCCTACACAACCCACTGAACCAACCTCACCCACTGGTGGCAGACACCAAAAACAACAGGAACTATGAACCTGCAGCCTGTGAAAAGAAGACCCCAAACACAGTAAGTTAAGCAAAATGAGATGACAAAGAAATAGGCAGCAGATGAAGTAGCAAGGTAAAAACCCACCAGACCAAATACACGAAGAGAAAATAGGCAGTCTACCTGAAAAAGAATTCAGACTAATGACAGTAAAGATGATCCAAAATCTTGGAAATAGAATAGAAAAAATAAAAGAACTGTGTAAAAAGGACCTAGAAGAACTAAACAGCAAACAAACAATGATGAACAAGACAATGAATGAAATTAAAAATTCTCAAAAAGGAATAAATTGCAAAAAAACTGAGGCAGAAGAATGGATGAGTGACCTGGAAGATAAAATACTGGTAAAAACTACTGCAGAGCAGAATAAAGAAAAAAGAATGAAAAGAAGGAGGACATTCTTAGAGACCTCTGGAATGCACCAACATTCTAATTATAGGGGTCCCAGAAGAAGAGAAAAAGAAAGGGACTGAGAAAATATTTGAAGAGATTAGAGTTGAAAACTTCTCTAATATGGGAAAGGAAATAGTCAATCAAGTCCAGGAAGCACAGAGAGTCCATTCAGGTTAAATCCAAGGAGAAGCACCCCAAGAACATATTAATCAAACTATCAAAAATTAAATACAAAGAAAAAATATGGAAAGCAGCAAGGGAAAAGCAACAAATAGCATACAAGTGAACCACCATAAAGTTAACAGCTGATCTCTCAGCAGAAACTCTGCAAGCCAGAAGGGACTGGTAGGACATATTTAAAGTGATGAAAGGGAAAAAACTACAACCAAGATTACTCTACCCAGCAAGGGTCTCATTCAGATTCAACGGAGATAATAAAATCTTTACAGACAAGCAAAAGCTAAGAGAATTCTGCACCAGCAAACCAGCTTTACAACAAATGCTACAGGAACTTCTCTAGGCAGGAAACACAAGAGAAAGAAAAGACCTACAATAACAAACCCAAAACAATTAAGAAAGTGGTAATAGAACCATACATATTGATAATTAAATTAAGTGTAAATGGATTAAATACTCCAACCAAAAGACACAGACTGGCTGAATGGATAAAAAAACAAGACCCATATATATGCTGTGTACAAGAGACCCACTTCAGGTCTAGGGACACAAACAGACTGAAAGTGAGGAGATGGAAAAAGATATCCCATGAAAATGGAAATCAAAAAAAAAAAAAATGGAAATCAAAAGAAAGCTGGAGTAGTAATTCTCATATCAGACAAAATAGACTTAAAAATAAAGACTATTACAAGAGACAAAGAAGAACAATATATAATGATCAAAGGATCAATCCAAGAGGAAGATATAACAATTGTAAATATTTATGCACCCAACATAGGAGCACCTCAATAGAGAAGGCAAATGCTAACAGCCATAGGAGGGGAAATTGACAGTAACACAATCATAGTAGGGGCTTTAACACCCCACATTCACCAATGGACAGATCAACCAAAATGAAAATAAATAAGGAAACACAAGCTTTAAATGACAAATTAAACAAGATGGACTTAATTGATATTTATAGAGCATTCCATCAAAAAAAACCAGAATACACTTTCTTCTCAAGTGCTCATCGAACATTCTCCAGGATAGATCATATCTTGGGGCACAATATCAAGCCTTGGTAAATTTACGAACATTGAAATGGTTTCAAGTACCTTTTCCAACCACAATGCTATGAGACTAGATATCAATTACATGAAAACAACTGTAAAAAATGGAAACACATAGAGGCTAAACAATATGCTACTAAATTACCAAGAGATCACTGAAGAAATCAAATAGGAAATCAAAAAATACCTAAAAACAAATGACAATGAAATGTCGATGGCCCCAAACCTATGGGATGCAGCAAAAGCAGTTATAAGAGGGAAGTTTATAGCAATACAATCCTACATCAAGAAACAAGAAAAATCTCAAATAAACAAACTAACCTTACACCTAAAGTAATTAGAGAAAGAAGAACAAAAATACCCCAAAGGTAGCAGCAGGAAAGAAATCATAAAGATCAGATCAGAAATAAACGAAAAAGAAATGAAGGAAACGAAAGCAAAGATCAATAAAACTAAAAGCTGGTTCTTGAGAAGAAAAAACAAAATTGATAAACCATTAGCCAGACTCATCATGAAAAAAAGAGAGAAGACTCAGCTCTACAGAATGAGAAATGAAAATGGTGTAGTAACAACTGACACTGCAGAAATACAAAGGATCATGAGAGATTTACTACAAGCAGCTATATGCCAATACAATGGACAACCTGGAAGAAAAGGACAAATTCTTAGAAAAGCACAACCTTCCAAGACTGAACCAGGAAGAAATAGAAAATATAAAAAGACCAATCACAAGCACTGAAGTTGAGACTGTGATTAAAAATCTTCCAACAAAAAAAAGTCCAGGACCAGATGGATTCACAGGCGAATTCTATAAAACATTTAGAGAAGAGCTAGCACCTATCCTTCTCAAACTCTTCCAAAATATAGCAGAGGGAGAAACACTTCCAAACTCATTCTACAAGGCCACTATCACCCTGATACCAAAACCAGACAAAGATGTCACAAAGAAAGAAAACTACAGGCCAGTATCACTGATGAACATAGATGTTAAAATTCTCAACAAAATACTAGCAAACAGAATCCAGCAGCATATTAAAAGATTCATACACCACAATCAAGTGGGATTTATCCCAGAAATGCAAGGATTCCTCCATATATGCAAATCTATCAATGTGATAAACGGTATTAACAAATTGCAGGATAAAAACCATATGATAATCTGAATAGATGCAGAAAAAGCTTTCAACAAAATTCAACACCCATTTAAGATAAAAACTCTCCAGAAAGTAGGCACAGAGGGAACTTACCTCAACATAATAAAGCCCATATATGACAAACCCACAGCCAACATTGTTCTAGATGGTAAAAAACTGAAACCATTTCCACTAAGATCAGGAACAAGACAAGATTGTCCACTCGCACAACTAGTATTCAACATAATTTTGGAAGTTTTAGCCTCAGCAATCAGAGATGAAAAAGAAATAAAAGGAATCCAAATTGGAAAAGAAGAAGTAAAACTGTCACTGTTTGCAGATGACATAATCCTATACATAGAGAATCCTAAAGATGCTACCAGAAAACTACTAGAGCTAATCAATGAATTTGGTAAAGTAGCAGTATACAAAATTAATGTACAGAAATCTCTGGCATTCCTATGCACTGATGATGAAAAAACTGAAAGAGAAATTAAGGAAACACTCCCATTTACCACTGCAAAAAAAAGAATGAAATATGTAGTAATAAACCTACCTAAAGAGAGAAAAGACCTGTATGCAGAAAACTATAAGACACTGATGATAGAAATTAAAGATGATACAGATGGAGAGATATGCCATGTTCTTGGATTGTAAGAATTAATACTGTGAAAATGACTATACTACCCAAAGTGATCTACAGATTCAATGCAATCCCTATCAAACTACCAAGGCCATTTTTCATAGGAATAGAACAAAAAATTGCAGAATTTTATGGAAACATAAAAGACCCCGAATAGCCAAAGCAATCTTGAGGAAGAAAACCGAGCTGGAGGAATCAGACTCCCTGACTTCAGACTATACTACAAAGCTACAGTAATCAAGATAGTATGTTACTGGCACAAAAACAGAAATGTAGATCAGTGGAATAGGACATAAAGCCCAGAGATAAACCGACGCACATATGGTCACTTTATCTTTGATAAAGGAGGCAAGAATGAACAGTGGAGAAAAGACAGTCTCTTCAATAACTGGTGCTGGGAAAACTGGATAGCTACATGTAAAAGAATGAAATTAGAACACTCCCTAACACCATACACAAAAATAAGCTCAAAATGGATTAAAGACCTAAATGTAAGGCCAGAAACTATCAAACTCTTAGAGGAAAACATAGGCAGAACACTCTATGACATAAATCACAGCAACATCCTTTTTGACCCACCTCCTAGGGAAATGGAGGTACAATCAAAAATAAACAAATGGGACCTAATGAAACTTAAAAGCTTTTGCACAGCAAAGGAAACCATAAACAAGACCAAAAGACAACCCTCAGAATGGGAGAAAATATTTGCAAACGAAGCAACTGACAAAGGATTAATCTTTAAAATTTACAAGCAGCTCATGCAGCTCAATATCAAAACAACAAACAACCCAATCCAAAAATGGGCAGAAGAACTCCATAGACATTTCTCCAAAGAAGATATACAGATTGCCAAGAAACACATGAAAGGATGCTCAACATCACTTATCATTAGAGAAATGTAAATCAAAACTACAATGAGGTATCACCTCACACCGGTCAGAATGGCTATCATCAAAAAATCTACAAACAATAAATGTGGAGAAAGAGGCACTCTCTTGCACTGTTGGTGGGAACATAAATTGATACAGCTACTATGGAGAACAGTATGGAGGTTCCTTAAAAAACTAAAAACAGAACTACCATAAGACCCAGAAATCCCACTACTGGGTATATACCCTGAGAAAACCATAATTCAAAAAGAGACATGTACCACAATATTCATTTCAGCACTATTTACAATAGCCAGGACCTGGAAGCAACCTAAGTGTCCATCAACAGATGAATGGATAAAGAAGATGTGGCACATATATACAATGAAATATTACTCAGCCATAAAAATAAACAAAATTGAGTTATTTGTAGTGATGTGGATGGACCTAGCGTGTGTCATACAGAGTGAAGTAAGTCAGAAAGAGAAAACAAATACCATATGCTAACACATATATATGGAATCTAAAAAAAAAAAGAATGGTTCTGAAGAACCTAGGGGCAGACAGGAATAAAGACGCAGTTGTAGAGAATGGACTTGAGGACACGGGGAGGGGGAAGGGTAAGCTGGGACGAAGTGAGAGAGTGACATGTACTTATATATACTACCAAAATGTAAAACAGATAGCTAGTGGGAAGCAGCGCATAGCACAGAGAGATCAGCTAGGTGCTTTGTGACCGCCTAGAGAAGTGGGATAGGGAGGGTGGGAGGGAGAAGCAAGAGGGAAGGGATATGGGGATATATGTACACATAGCTCATTCACGTAAAGGAATTATACTCCAATAAAGATGTTAAAAAAAAAATTAAAAGGAAAAGAAAATATACAAATGGCCAGTAAGGAGATAAAAAGATATTCAACATTACCAGTCATTAGTGAAATGCAAATCAAAACCATAATAAGATATCTCTTCACACCCATTAGAATGGCTATTATCAAAAACACAGAAAATAACAAGTGTTGTCGAGGATGTGGAGAAATTAGAACCCTTGTGCATTTCTAGTGAGAATGTAAAATGGGGCAGCTGCTTTGGAAAATGGGGCAGCTTCTTTGGAAAATGGTGGTGATTCCTCAAAAAATTAAACACAGAATTCCCCTATTATGCAGCAATTCTACTTCCAGGTATATACCCAAAATAAATGAAAGCAGAGGCTTGAGTAGATATTTGTATACTTATATTCATAGCAGCATTATTCACAATAGTCAAAAAGTGGAAGCAACCCAAGTGTCCATCAATGGATTAATGGATAAACAAAATGTGATCTATACATACAATATATTATTCAGCCTTAAAATGGAAGGACATTCTGGCACATGCTTCGAAATGCATGAACCTCGAAGACATTATGGTAAGTGAAATAAGTCACAAAAGGCCATGTGTTGTATGTTTCCATTTATAGGAAATATCAATGATAGGCAATTCCATAGAGACAGAAAGCAGATTAATGGTTGCCAGGGCCTGGGGTGAATGATGAGCGGGAAATACTGCATAGAGTGACGAAAATGTTCCTGAAGTAGATAGTGCTGGTGGTTGCACAACACTGTGGTTGTACTAAATAGCACAAAATTGTATACTTAAAAATAGTGAAAATGGTAAATTTTGTCTTATGTGTATTTTATCACCAAAAAATCATATTACTAACCTGAATAGAAATTCTACAAATTATATATATATATGTGTGTATGTGTATGTGTATATATATGTATATATTTCTAGTACATGTTGAAATAAATATAAAAGCATTAAAACCTAAAAGCTAAAAAAAAAAATACAATAAAATAAAAAGAGTCATGTACCACAATGTTCACTGCAGCACTATTTACAATAGCCAGGACATGGAAGCAACCTAAGTGGCTATCAACACATGAATGGATAAAGAAGATGTGGCACATATATACAATGGAATATTACCTAGCCATAAAAAGAAACGAAATTGAGTTACTTGTAGTGAGGTGGATGCACCTAGAATCTGTCATATAGAGTGAAGTATGTCAGAAAGAGAAAAACAAATACCATGTGCTAATACATATATATGGAATCTAAAAAAAAAAAAATGGTTCTGAAGAACCTAGGGGCAGGACAGGAATAAAGACACAGACATAGAGAATGGACTTGAGGACACGGGGAGGGGAAAGGGTAAGCTGGGACAAAGTGAGAGAGTGGCATGGACATATATACACTACCAAATGTAAAACAGATAGCTAGTGGGAAGCAGCCACATAGCACAGGGAGATCAGTTCGGTGCCTTGTGACCACCTAGAGGGGTGGGATAGGGAGGGTAGGAGAGAGAGACAAGAGGGAGGGGATATGGAGATATATGTATATGTATAACTGATTCACTTTGTTATACAGCATAAAGTAACACAACAATGTAAAGTAATTATACTCCAATAAAGATGTTAAAAAAAATTCATATGTCTAGACATGGGTTTTTAGGTCTTTTCATGTCCAAGTACTTTCTTCCCCAGAAAAATGTAGCAATAATATATTTTTTACCACTAGAAGCTTCAAAACATTTTAATGTCTACATATCAGCTGCTATTCCAAAATGATCTATAAATTGCAAGGAGAAAGCTATTACTACATCTAAGAGCAATTTTAAATCCTGGCAGTTTCCTAAGAACTTTTATTAATGTCAAATCATAGAATTGCTACTTAGAATATTCTGTTAAAAATCGTTAGCATTAATAACTGTATTTTTTTTGCGGTATGCAGGCCTCTCACTGTTGTGGCCTCTCCCGTTGCGGAGCACAGGCTCCGGACGCGCAGGTTCAGCGTCCATGGCTCACGGGCCCAGCCGCTCCGCGGCATGTGGGATCCTCCCGGACCGGGGCACGAACCCGTGTCCCCTGCATCGGCAGGCAGACTCTCAACCACTGCGCGACCAGGGAAGCCCAATAACTGTATTTTTAATAAAAATATTAGCTAGCTTAGTGTTGTATACATTAAATTAAGGGTAATTGACAGTTCAGAAAAAATAGTATAAAATGTGCTGCTTTGTTTTTAGGTGAAGCTGTGGAAAACAGCAAGCCACTACAGAATCACAACGAGCCTGATAGTTGCCTCTCTGCCCATTAGCACTACCTCTAGGGTCTGCCATTCACAATTGGAATTCGGTGTGCATGGAGGGCCCGGGTGGAAAGAATCACCCACATATGATCCTCAGAACAGTTGAGTTTATTTATCTTAGGTTACCAATTTTAAAATACATTAACATCATCTACATTTTCTATTTTTGCTATTAGAATTGATAATTCAGAGAGAGAAAGGAGCCTCCATCTTCACCTAGGTGAAAACTCCAAATCTCACTCCAGGAAGGAAAAATAATCGACTAATGTAACACTCTATCAATGAATATTTTCATGATGTCTAACAACCTTTCTGCCTTGCAGGTAGGAAGAGAGGAAGAAAGGATTCAAGATAAAATTTTACAAATAAACACCATTTGTATGGATTCACAGTAAAATATATGTGACACGTTTGGCCAATAGATTCAAAATCACTTATCAAGATGTTGTAGTATAAACAATATGTATAAATAAATATTATCTCTTAAATCTCAAATACTTCAGAGAAAGTTTGCTTCAAAAAGCCACATTAATAAGTAAAGAAGCAAACAAAGAGTAATCTAATTTACAGATTGAACAGTGAAATGATTCAATTTCAGCTTGTCTTGAAGATTTAGAAGCATATGCTTTTAAGTTTTTATCACTTACATTTAAACATTTGGCTCATGGAACAAATTCACACCTGAAAACAATATATATTATCATGTAAATATCAATATTTAAGAATATGTGTACAATTGTTAAAAATTCAGCATAGGAGGAATGTTATACATATAGATACTACTATAGTCATGTGTGTGATAAACGTTAACTATGTACTATTTCTATTATATTCATTAGATTTAAACTGAAAGTAATGAAAATTAACAATGCTCATTTGAAAAATTCATTAACCAAACCCAGAATGAAAGTCTACTGCATGCTCAGTATAGGGAAAATAATATCCAAATTGCAGAAAGTTATTCGATATAATTTTTCAAGGTAAAAAAAACAGATTTGAAAATAAAAATAAATACAAGATATATGAAAGCAAAAGTTTGCACATAAACAGTCACTACTTACGTATTTGCAGAAATCAATCGTATATTTTGTTTTATTCTTTTTTATGACTTCTACATAAGAATCCTATTTCTCACTGATAACTAACCTTATAGTAATTTCTACCAAGGTCATCTATGCAACTTTTTCTTACCTCACACTCTAAATACAGCAAAGGCCCTAAAGAATATTACTAAAGAAAAGAACAGGAATATGAAAAAAGGAAAGGAAAGCTGAAGCAATAAAATAATTTAAAAATAATAATATTCTTAATGTGTAATATCTTCCAAAATATAAATAAAATCAAGCAAAGTCACTGTTATTAATAGATGGAATGGATAAGTTTTCTTAAAATTTCTTTATATATATATATATATATATATACGTATACATGCATATGTATATATATCTTTCATAGTTTTGCTACCTGCTTGTAAAATTCCTGAACAGTATTGAATATAACAGAAATTATTTCTCTATGATAAATCTAAAAATAAAATGATTCAATCAACATAATTTATCTGAAATTTTCATTCTTCTGCCAACTTTACACTTCGAGTTTTTACTTTTTAGTCACCTCTTCATGAAACCTCTGTTAACATAAACAGGATCTCTGCTTACATAAGTCACATAGCTTTTAATAATATCATATTTACAATTAAGTTAAATAGCTGGAAATCAGGAAGATACAAGTTTGTTTTAGAGTAATGCTTATCTTAGTTTGAAAGGTGATACTACTTACTTCCATAAACCACATGGAAAACAGGGAACTTTCTTAGCAAATGTGAAGTTCATAGAATCTAAAACAAGTGAAATATAAACGCAGATACCAAACAATTTCCTCAGTTTTGAAATACTGGCTATCTGAATCACCAATACTAATTCAATTAAAAGGGACAATCGAAAAATGACAGCCATTTGAAAGCAAGTCCAGTAAATATATATATAAATACCTATTTATATATCAATGTATCTGTGTGTGTGTGTATATATATCTCTGTGCATATATGTAAAAAATGTGTATGTATACAGGTATTTATGTAACTTTTAGGTAATATTATTTCTAGGGCTACTACCTAGTATAATGTTTTTTAAATGAAACAACCAAGTTAGTGGAGACAACAGAGGTCTAGATATAATCTAAGTGTTTGTATAAAAAATGGACAATAATTCTAAGTATAGATTAATGTATACCTGTAAGTTCAAATCAATTTTCCATTATCTGCAGACGTGTGAGATACTAGGTAGATCCAACATGGCTTTGTAAAGTATAAATGCTTCCAAACCAATTAAATTTTCTCCTAGGATAAACTTAGAGGCAATGAGATAAGGAGGAAGCAATATATTTAATCTGTGGACTTCAGTGACTGTTCTGATTTTAATCAATACAATACCCATTATAAACCAAAATGACAATTTTGTGACTAAACACACCAATACCCCACTGCCTAAGAGGGGTTTGTCAGCTATACAATTATCCGAGATAATCCATGTCAATAGTAAGGAATCAACCCAAGGGATATGTAACATAAACATACTTGTAAGATTTCTGAATAATGGAACTGAGAATATGATAAGTAGATCTGTGTCCTTCCTTATTGAGATCACTTCCTAAATAGGGCCCTTCCACCACTCTCTTCCTTTACCAATTCATTTTACATATCACTTTTTCATCTGTAATATATTTCTTACATTTCACCTATCCCTTGAATCGTTTAAAACTTCATACTGCCTAAAAAGTAAAGTTCAATGTCCTTAGACTAACATTCAAAATCTTTTACAACTTACCTCCATCTTACTTGACTTTACTCACACTGAGAATGTTCTCCCATTGCTATACCCAAATCTTTCACCATTGACCTAGTCTCTTCTCCTTTATAAATCCTTTCCAATCACACTATGATACTTCTGAACTACAGCAGCACTTACGGACTTAATCACTTAATTATAATTTAGTATTATGATTCCTAAAAATGCAATCTATGCATGTCTCTCTGAAGCATAGCAAAATTAACATTAAACTTCTGGGGAATTTCTCCTAAGTAGTCTGTACAACAGAATTTCAAAAATTAAGAAAATAATAATAATAAATTACCCATAAACTGCCAAGCTATTTTACATGCTGGTATTTTTGTTTCAGGCATTTTGTGAAATAAGAGCTGTGTCATTTGCCTATTCCATTATCTAGTGAAGGTACATCATGAGATTTCATGTCACAAATGCTTCAAATCTCAAAATGGATGGTGAACACATCATATTTATTATAGTTATACCTACAATTTTAGTGAGAATGAGGAGAATACAGAATTAGTCTTAACATGTTTTGTGCCTTAAAGCCCTGTTAACGATTTAAAAGATGCTAAAGATAATTTCAAACACCAAGCAAGGTCCATTTAAAAGATTCTCAAACATTATCACAAGTTCAACTAAGAACAAATTCATCTTCCTGTTTCAGGAATCAATAAAAACTGAGACAATATCTGCAAGATTTGGAATATTATCATGAATATGACTAGCGTTCTAGGTCAGATTCCCTGGGAAGCAGACTCTGAGTCCAAGATACTTTGCAGGAAGATTATTGAGAACAACACCCAAGAGGAGTAAGGAAAGCACAGCTGAGCAGAGGGCAAGGTTGAACTGTGATAGAAGTCAGAGGCCTTACCCTATTAATGAGGAGACTGCAAGGCAAGATTGCCTCATGAGGGTAGTCGTGCAAGGCAATGAAGAGGGTTTGGGTTCCCTCGCATTGACCATTCATTGGAGGAAGACTTCCTTAGGACAGAGACATAACCTTGATCAAGGCAACTCCTTGCCTAAGGGAAATTCCTACAGAGAAATTTGGATGTCAGCCCAAAGCAGCCACAATCGAGGCAACTGGGGGAATCAGCTCTAAAGGAGGGGAATCTGGACACTGTATAAAATACCCATCACCAACCAGTGATTTCTTTTGTGTAGGTAGAAGGAAAAGGATTTGAAAATAAAGTAATGCAAAATCAGAGTTCAGTACATATTAAGCTTAGTATACTATAGAAAAAACTCTTTAGCTGGTCTTCTTGTTATGGAGACTTCCTGTGACTTCTGGGAAACTGACCCCTGTTCCCTTCTATGTAGATCCGAAGTGATTAAGGAGGACTACTGGCCAGCTGAAGTGGTGTCCAGAATATGTCCAGATTAGGCTATGAGTTGGACTACTCCAAACATATGGACATTTGTATACAGATAGAAAGAGAGTCTGAGGATGATAATTGGTCTTCCAGAAGATATAAAGTAATCCTCACTCAATCAAATGTTATTTTCTGCACCTCTGTATCCTCTGGTTAGGAACATGAGCTCCAAATTTGAAGGTCCATTTATATTAGAAAATATTGCTCATGTCTCTGCCATGTATCCAGACTGCTCTGAGATTTTTAAAAACATATTATGTACGTAAGCTTCTCTTTACTTTAGTGGTATCTGAACTGGCCTATCTCCATCAATCTGGAAATTGTTGAATATACTGACATTCAACACAGTGGTTGTACAGCCTTGTACAGTATTTTTCATTACCTGAAAGCTAATAAAATCCTTCACCTTTCAGAGTAAGTTGTACTTTGCCCTTTTCTTTCATTAAAATGTTATATATTGGGGCTTCCCTGGTGACGCAGCAGTTGAGAATCCTCCTGCCAATGCAGGGGACATGGGTTTGAGCCCTGGTCCAGGAAGATCCCACATGCCAAGGAGCAACTAAGCCCGTGCACCACAACTACCGGGCCTGCGCTCTAGAGCCCGTGAGCCACAACTACTGAAGCCTGCATGCCTAGAGCCCATGCTCCGCAATGGGAGAGGCCACCACAATGAGAAGCCCGCACACCGCAACGAAGAGTAGCCCCTGGTCGCCACAACTAGAGAAAAGCCCGTACGCAGCAACGAAGACCCAACACGGCCCAAAATAAATAAATAAATTTATTTTTAAAAAAAGAATGATCGTATTTCATAGAATAATTACATATTTTTTAAATGTTATATATTTTACACTGATGTCTTTAATCATCTATAATTTATTAGTCATGTGGTATGTAAGAGGGGAAATGGATTTTTATAGAAGTATCTAAGAAATTAACAAAGGAACAGTTCTTAAATATTTCAGTCTCTTTCCTGTTTGTGTGAATTATCTATTTTATCACATAATCAGGTCATATATATACACCAGGAATTGTTTCTAGGCTATCTATTCTATTCTAATGACTTGTCTGACTATTCTTGTATTAAATTTACTCCTTTAAGAATATTTAAACTGTTAGATAAAAAATGAAATAGTCAGCAAACAATAAGTACTCACTAAATGGTTGTCAAATATTTCTTATTAGGGTTATTCATAGATGTTTGAAATGTTTAAGCCTGTAGTGTACAGAAATTTCTTCAGCAAAATTTCAAATTTCTTTTGCTTATGCATAAGAAAGCTATGTATAAGAAAACTTTTTATCTTTATTTTTACCACTTTATTTTTTACCACTTTATTAAACATAGATTTCAATAATAAACAATTGCATTTAAAATGAGCTGAAAGAACAAAAAAGCAGATGGGGCAAACAAGAGATGAATCATAGTCTCATAGCAAACATATAAATAATTATAGTAGATATAAGTAGACTCAATATGCCAACTAGGGCTTCCCTGGTGGCGCAGTGGTTGAAAGTCCGCCTGCCGATGCAGGGGACACGGGTTCGTGCCCCAGTCCGGGAAGATCCCACATGCCGCGAAGCAGCTAGGCCCGTGAGCCATGGCCGCTGAGCCTGTGCGTCCGGAGCCTGTGCTCCGCAATGGGAGAGGCCACGGCAGTGAGAGGCCCGCGTACCACAAAAAAAACAAAACAAAACAAAAAAGGCAGAGAATGATAGTCTAGATAAAATGTAAGACTAAACTAAATATTGTCACTTATAACTGTGTTATGTAACTAGAAGAAACATTTTTTTAAAAAAGAAACATACAAAAAGACACAAATAATTTAAAGTAAAATAATAATAAAAAAAAGATATAACTTGTAATATGAGTTGTAAAGCTTCCAATGGCTAGCTAGCTTCATAAAAAACAGGACTAACAACAAAGACTAATGAAGTAAATAATCAGTAGACTTTTTTGGAGAAAACTATGTTCATAGTAGAGATTTCTGTTTCCTCCCTTTTTAAATAAGGCACCAAATAAATTGTTGAGACAAAATAATTTATTTAGAGCACTCAGAGTTTAAAGACAGGGGAACCTGAACAGATCTTCTAATTCAGGGATTGTCCTTTTTTTTTTTCTTTTTCTTTTTTTTTTTTTTTAGCAGTACGCGGGCCTCTCACTGCTGTGGCCTCTCCCGCTGCGGAGCACTGGCTCCGGACGCACAGGCCCAGTGGCCATGGCTCACAGGCCTAGCCGCTTCGCAGCATGTGGGATCTTACCGGACCGGGGCACGAACCCGTGTCCCCTGCATCGGCAAGCGGACTCTCAACCACTGGGCCACCAGGGAAGCCCCTTTTCTTTATTTTAGTGACATAATATGTGGATGAAAAAAATAAATAACTACAGGACTGTGTGACTAGGAAGATACAGTTTGAAAACTCTAAGCCTCATCTATTTATTCAAAGCATAACTAGACCCAATAAAGTGATATGACTTGCTCCAAATCACAAACTTCTTAGATGCCCAGTCTGGACTATGAACATTGCACTCTGTTGTATGTAACATTCTCTAACTCAGGGTTAGTTACTTAAAGTATGTTCACACAACAAGTTATCATCTAGAGAACGGAACCTTAATTTCTTTAGCTAAATTTTTTTTTTCTTACCTAATTTCTAGTTGACTAAATAAGGACCCTTGAAACTAACAAAAGGTAAAGTGCTCATATTCAGCACTTTCACTGAATACAATTAATGCCAGTCTATGGCAACTGAGTTTCTCCATCACACTTAATAATCATATTAGAATATGTAGTCTTACAAAATAAAGAATGTAATAGTGTTTTCTAGGCATGATGTCTGCTAGAAAAAGCAATGTAGTATTCAACTACTCTAAAATAATAAGAATTGTCTTATTTAGATTTTTGTTTTTTATGGCTCATCAATAACCAATCTGCCAGGGCCAACAAAGAATAACAGCAAGAGCTCAGAAGCCCAACAGACTTGTGTCTGCAGTCTTGCCGAGGAACAATGTGGTACATAGTCACTGTAGCAGAGAATGCTCTGAATAGAATAAATATTTATGTTTTTAACAGGCTATAATGTAACTCTGGTCAACCATTTTTTAACTTCCCTGAATTGTCTAACTACCACCAGATCTTTTTAAAACATTAATTTTGATATAGCTTTAGAAAATCTCTAAAAATATAAGACTTAAAATAGTTCTGTATTGGTAGAATAAGCACCATTACAAATTACTAATCGATTATGATGAAGGTAGTGATAATGCAATAATGTCTTTTTAAAGAATGAATTCTTTGGTGGCTATCTGTCACACATCTATCCATTTGTCATTTAAACATCCAAAAAATCCAATACTGTCATTAAATTGAAAGTGACACTAAAGTGAAAATATATATATATTTCTATCATATTACTGTACGAAATGGTATTAAAATGCTAAAATGGGTATTGATTTGAATTTTAACCAGCACTGTTCTTATTTCTTTATGTACATTATGATATTTAAACCTTACAAAAATCCAAATGGTACCCACAGTTATCAACCACTTTTCATAATCTGTAAAACCAAGGAACAAAGTAAATATACAACCACCAAGTAGTGAGCCAGAAATCAAACCCCAGCAGTGGTATAAAAGGGCTGGAAATCTCAGTATATCCACAGTAAGGTAAAAGAAGCTATAGGATTCTTATTCCTTCGAGAAAGTTTGATTTAAAAAAAATAAAAAACACTCCTTCATATTTTCCATATTTGATTAAATTCCCTTTGCTTCTTTTGTAATGCAAAGAAACCATACATGAAAGATTTCCATTTTCTCACCAATTACATATTAATGCCTGCCACTTTCTCTTAATACTCTACTAGGGCCTTTATTATTATTTGTTTGAATATTTTATCAATCTAAAGCAATAAAGAGAAATAAGCTGATCTTAACATTCAACTCTAGGTCTACGTTACAATGCTGAATGCTAGTCACGATTACAATTGCATTGTCCGACTTCATTTGTTCAAGTTAATAGAAGGAGAATAATAAAATGTCTAAGAGGAGTTTTTCCACAGAGTTAAAAGGTGAGTATAAGGATGTGCCATATTCTTTTGGAATATCTCTGTAGAATAATTAAAACTGCCATTGAATGACTCTAGGACGCAGGACATCTGTGACAGAGAATTCAATTATACTATCTAATGCTTACTGTCACTTGTACATTAGATGAATGTCAAAACCAAATATTCAGGGCTGCTGTTAGCCTATAGGGTAACTCTGTGCAAATTCATTCAAAAAAGATGCCCGATCTGTGCATACTCAGCCCATACTAGAGCATATACCTTGGAAAGTAAAGCAGAGTCTGCGTTTCAGGCTTTATTTGTCTCCTTGACTTGTACAGTAAACAAACCATACATCGTACATGACAACCCTGTAAGTATCAGCAAGCAATGCATATGAAAAAGTTGTCCAGTGTACCCATGAATAGTTGAAAGGTACATTTCTACCTCGACATGTCTTTTCTGTCTGAGAAATACACACATTTTATCCAATTTGATATAAATAAAACACTCAAAAATGCAACAAAAAAAAAAAAGTTGTCCAAAATATCATGCAATTAAATATTTTGTTTATTGGCTTTGAAAATTGTACTGCTATAAGAAAAATCAAATGGAACACCAGCAGAGAGAAAGAGAAAAAAAAATAACAGTATTCTATAGGTTTTCAAATCTTTTCTTTTTGTTTCATTTAGGGAAAGTAAAAGCAGCTTATCAGTTCATATACCATTATTCTTAGCACGCTATACACTCTACAGATTATAAATACCTGTAGTAAAAGACTCCAAAAGACTGGAAAAACAATAGATTATTTTTTCCCTACATGTACATTATTCTCTGGCCTGACACATTCAAACAAAATTACTCCAAATTCTAAAACAATTTATCAAGGGGTCTCACTAAATATTTATCAGGATGAGTTAAGATTCTAGGTCTAACGAAAAACTTAAGTAACTAAATATATTTCCAATTTCAACCTCCCTACAACCTTCAATGCCATTCTTGCCCTTTAAAGCTGCTAATGAAATGCATTTGAATGCCATTTCAACTTAATTATTTGACGTTCACAGGATGTAAGGTGTAACACTGATAAAATGATGCATATGCTGAGAAGTGTTCTAAGCACTTTTAATATTTTCTCATTTAAACCTAACAATAATCTATGAAGTACTTTTATTATTTTCATTCCACAAATAAGGACAGAAACTGAAGCACAGACAGGTAAAATCACTTCCCTAAAATTTCCCAAGAGAGGCTCGTCCTTAACAGCTAGGTTGCTTAGAATTATTTCCCCAAGTCTCTTATCTCTCACTATTTTCCCTGTGTCCACTTCTCCTTAATAGGTATATTTTCAGCTTTGTAGCAGCAAACCATTTGCTAGAAAATACATTTTTTGTTCTAGGTGAGGCCTACAAGCAATTAAATAAATATACACCTGGCTGCCAACAACTGAGAAGGAAGCAGGGGAAGATTTTATCAGCACACTATTACTGATTTCAACCAATGTGTATTACTGCTCTGTACCTGCCATGGAGGAAAATTCTGGGGATTTCATGGAAACAAGATTGCCTTTGCCTTTATATGAATCTTTTCTGACTTTTGGTATTCTCATCTATATTTTCTCCAACTACCCTAGCCAGGGCATCCAGAATACATCTTTTCCTACGGGCAGTGTTATCAGCATTAAGCCTGGCATAGGGCCTAGATTTTCTTCCAAGATGCAGAACGTACAAACATGAAAGGAAATCCCACATAGAGTGGCATGTTTTAATAATTTGTCAGTTGTCAATCCTGTATCATAGGTTCAAGAAACCTAATCTAAACTGTTTGTTCTAAGGATACAGGGATTACTGAGGGGAGAAAAAAAAAAAAAACAACTATGATACCTGGTTCATGATTAGCTTGTAACCATGGTATGGCCTGTGGCAATACAGGCCACGCTGGGTTGGTTGAAAGCCAGTAATGGATTACAAAAAACAAAGTGCAAGTTCAGTGAATTGAGAAATACTGACCCAACGGGACATCAATAATAAGAGATCAAACTACAAATGTAAATGATATACAGAATGCAAGAATCACCATAAAGTAAGATCTAGTGCCAAGACCAAGATCCCTGGAATTTATTAGAAGATTACAAAAGAGACAAACATCAGGGATCCAGGCATACAAAAACTAGAGTAAGGGAACAAAAAGCAGGTTTAGGCAAACTGAGCTTAAATCAGAGGCTGCGTTCACATATCAAGACAAAAGCCACTTACTGAATTTGGTGCCTAGAGAGGATGGGGGAGGCGTCCATACACCAATCCAAAGGTTTGGAAAGAAGACAAGGCTAAGGATTCAAGAATTGATAACCTAGGAAAACAGAATCAAAGGCTTACGACCAGAGACAAAGCTCCAGTATTCCTAAAAACAGTTCATCTGAAAGCATTAATCACATTAAAGTAAGAGATACACCAAGTGATAAGCAATGCAAATGTGCCCTCTTAAACAGGATGTCATTCCACCCCGAAATTTTATGATTATTAAATGCATAGAACAGATCTGATACTGTGAACAAAGAGTGCCTATTTATTCCAGCAAATAGAGTCCCTTTTCCTATACTACATAATATAAAATAAATTCCTGTCACTGTTTTTCATCTAATAGCACACACTGATTCAAGAATCAGAATCAAATACATCTGCAATGTACTTAAAGTGACACCCAAGGAGAATGAAACCATCTAAATCTAGTGTTAGTTAATTAATAAGTTTTTCATATAAAATCTCACATAATTTATAGTGCAATTTGTCCTTGTACCTATGATCACACTCACTGAGTAACAACAAAAGGATTTCATATTGGAAGTTAGTTATGGCTTATATCCATCCTGTTTTTCCTTTGAAATATTGATCTGTGGTCTTTCAGTGAGGAATACAGAGTATAGAGGGCCAAAATGTGTGAATGAATTTTTACATTGCTTACACACCATTGGTCTAGAGAAGGAAAACCATGATCACATAAGTGTACAAAACATGATCAGCAATATCTTCAAATTTAAAGAAATATTTTTAAATAACAGAATGAGAGAGAAAGAGTATGAGCCATTGAACATCAGGGGAAGAGCATTCCAGGCAAGTGGGAACTGCAAATGCAAAATCCTGGTGTGTTCAACATTCAGCAAGAAAATTAAAAGACTAGAAAGGAGTGAGCAGGTGGGAGTACAATAGAAGACAAGCTGAGTGGCTGACAGGGTCTTGGTGCTCCAGCGAGGTGTCAGGCCTGTGGCTCTGAAGTGGGAGAGCCGAGTTCAGGACATTGGTCCGCCAGAGACCTCCCGGCTCCACGTAATATCAAACAGTGAAGTTCTCCCAGAGATCTCCAACTAAACACTAAAACCCAGCTCCACTGAATGACCAGCAAGTTCCACTGATGGACAGCCTGTGCCAAACAACTAACAAGACAGGAACACAACCCCACACATTAGCAGAGAGGCTGCCTACAATCATAATAAGGTCACAGAAACCCCAAAACACACCACCAGACACGGTCGTGCCAACCAGAAAGACAAGATCCAGGTTCATCCACTAGAACACAGGCACAAGTTCCCTCTACCAGGAAGCCTAAACAACCCACTGAACCAAGCGTAGCCACTGGGGGCAGACACCAAAAACAATGGGAACAACAAACCCGCAGCCTGCAAAAAGGAGACCCCAAACACAGTAAATTAAGCTAACTGAGAAGACAGAGAAACACACAGCAGATGAAGAAGCAAGGCAAAACCCACCAGACCAAACAAATGGAGAGGAAATAGGCAGTCTACCTGAAACAGAATTCAGAGTAATGATAGTAAAGATGACCCAAAATCCTGGAAACAGAATGGAGAAAATGCAAGAAATGTGTAACGAGCACCTACAAGAACTAAAGAGCAAAGAAACAATGATGAACAACACAATAAATGAAATTTAAAATTCTCTAGAAGCAATCAAAGTCACAATAAATGAGGCACAAGAACAGATAAGTGACCTGGAAGATAAAATAGTGGAAATAACTACCACAGAGCAGAATAAAGAAAGAAGAATGAAAACAATTGAGGACACTCTCAGAGACCTCTGGGACAACATTAAATGCACCAACATTCGAATTATAGGGGTCCCAGAAGAAGAAGAGAAAAAGAAAGTGTCTGAGATAATATTGAAGAGATTATAGTTGAACACTTCCCTAATATGGGAAAGGAAATAGTTAATCAAGTCCAGGAAGCACAGAGAGTCCCACAGAGGATAAATCCAAGAAGAAACACACCAAGACACATATTAATCAAACCATCAAAAATTAAATATAAAGAAAAAATATAAAAAGCAGAGAAAAATAACATACAAGGGAATCCCCATAAGGTTAACACCTGATTTTTCAGTAGAAACACTGCAAGCCAAAAGGGAGTGGCAGGATATACTTAAAATGATGAAAGGGACAAACCTACAATCAAGATTCCGCTAGGCAGCAATGATCTCACTCAGATTTGACAGAGATATTAAAACCCTTACAGACAAGGAAAAGTTAAGAGAATTCAGCACCACCAAACCAGCTTTATAAAAAATGCTAAAGGAACTTCTCTAGGCAGGAAACACAAGAGAAGGAAAAGACCTACAATAACAAACTGAAAACATTAAGAAAATAGTAATAGGAACATAAATATTGATAACTACCTTAAATGTAAATGTATTATGTGCTCCAACCAAAAGACATAGACTGGCTAAATGGATACAAAGCAAGACCCATATATATGCTGTCTACAAGAGACCCACTTCAGACCTACAGACACATACAGACTGAAAGTGAGGGGATGGAAAAGGATATTCTATGCAATGGAAATCAAAAGAAAGCTGGAGTAGCAATTCTCACATCAGACAAAATAGACTTTCAAATAAAGACTACTACAAGAGACAAAGAAGGACACTACATAATGATCAAGGGATCAACCCAAGAAGAAGATATAAAAATCTTTAATATTTATGCACCCAACTTAGGAGCACCTCAATTTTTAAGGCAAATGCTAACAGCCATTAAAGGGGAAATAGACATTAACACAATCATAGTAGGGGACTTTAACATCCCACTTTCACCAATGGACAGATAAACCAAAATGAAAACAAATAAGGAAACACAAGTTTTAAATGACACATTAAAAAAGATGGACTTAATTGATATATATAGGACGTTCCATCCAAAAACAACAGAATACTCTTTCTTCTCAAGTGCTCATGGAACATTCTCCAGAATAGATAATATCTTGGGTCACAAATCAAGGTTTGGTAAATTTAAGGAAATTCAAATCACACCAAGTATCTTTTCCAACCACAATGCTATGAGACTAGATATCAATTACAGGGAAAAATCTGTGAAAAATACAAACACATGGAGGCTAAACAATACACTGCTAAATGACCAAGAGATAACTGAAGAAATCAAAGAGGAAATCAAAAATACCTAAAAACAAATGACAATGAATACACAATGACGCAAAACCTATGGGATGCAGCAAAGCAGTTCTAACAGGGAAGTTTACAGCAATACAATCCTCCATCAAGAAACAAGAAAAATGTCAAATAAACAAACTAACCTTACACCTAAAGCAATTAGAGAGAAAAGAACAAAACAAACCCAAAGTTAACAGAAGGAAAGAAATCATAAAGATCAGATCAGAAATAAATGAAAAAGAAATGAAGAAAACAATAGCAAAGATCAATAAAACTAAAGCCTGGTTATTTGAGAAGGTAAACAAAATTGATAAACGATTAGCCAGCCTCATCAAGAAAAAAAGGGAGAAGACTCAAATCAATAGAATTAGAAATAAAAAAAGGAGAAGTAACAACTGACACTGCAGAAATACAAAGGATCATGACAGATTACTACAAGCAACTATATGCCAGTAAAATTGACAACCTGGAAGAAATGGACACATTCTTAGAAAAGCACAACCTTCTGAGACTGAACCAGGAAGAAATAGAAAATATAAACAGAAAAATCACAAGCACTGAAATTGAGACTGTGATTAAAAATCTTCCAACAAACAAAAGCCCAGGACCAGATGGCTACACAGGCAAATTCTATCAAAAATTTAGAGAAGAGCTAACACATATCCTTCTCAAACTCTTCCAAAATATAGCAGAGGGAGGAGCATTCCCAAACTCATTCTATGAGGCAACCATCACCCTGCTACCAAAAACAGACAAAGATGTCACAAGGAAAGAAAACTACAGGCCAATATCACTGATGAACACAGATGCAAAAATCCTCAAAAAAATACTAGCAAACAGGGCTTCCCTGGTGGTGCAGTGGTCGAGAGTCCACCTGCCGATGCAGGGGACACGGGTTCCTGCCCCAGTCCAGGAAGATCCCACATGCCGCGGAGCAGTTAGGCCAGTGAGCCATGGCCACTGAGCCTGCGCATCCGAAGCCTGTGCTCCGCAACGCGAGAGGCCAAAACAGTGAGAGGCCCGTGTACCACAAAAAAAAAAAAAAAAAAAAAAAAATACTAGCAAACAAAACCCAGCAGCACATTAAAAGGATCATACACCATGATGAAGTGGGGTTTATCCCAGGAATGCAAGGATTCTTCAATATACGTAAATCAGTCAAGGTGATACACCATATTAACGAACTGAAGGAGAAAAATCATATGATCATCTCAACAGATGCAGAAAAAGCTTTCAACAAAATTCAGCACCCATTTATGATAAAAACTCTCCGGAAAGCAGGCATAGAGGGAACTTACCTCAACATATAAAGGCCATATATGACAAACCCACAGCCAACCTTGTTCTCAACCATTGAGAACATTATCAACTGAAACCATTTCCTCTATCTACAGGAACAAGACAAGGTTGCCCACTCTCACCACTATTATTCGACATAGTTTTGGAAGTTTTAGCCACAGCCATTAAAGAAGAAAAAGAAATAAAAAAATCAAAACGGAAAAAAAGAAATAAAGCTGTCATGTTTGCAGATGACATGATACTATACCTGAATCCTAAAGAAGCTACCAGAAAACTACTACAGCTAATCAATGAATTTGGTAAAGCAGCAGAATACAAAACTAATGCACAGAAATTAGAATGCATTTCTATACACTAACGATGAAAAATCTGAAAGAGAAATTAAGGAAACACTCCCATTTATCATTGCAACCAAAAGAATAAAATATGTAGGAATAAACCTACCTAAGGAGACAAAAGACCTGTATGCAGAAAACTATAAGACACTGATGAAAGAAATTAAAGATGATACAAACAGATGGAGAGATATACCATGCTCTTGGATTGGAAGAATCAACATTCTGAAAATGACTCTACTACTCAAAGCAATCTACAGATTCAATGCAATCCCTATCAAACTACCAATGGCATTTTTCACAGGACTGGAACAAAAAGTTTCACAATTTGTATGGAAACTCAAATGACCCCGAATAGCCAAAGCAATCTTGAGAAAGAAAAACGGAACTGGAGGAATCAGGCTCCTGGACTTCAGACTATACTACAAAGCTACAGTAATCAAGACAGTATGGTACTGGCACAAACACAGAAATATAGGTCAATGGAACAGGATATAAAGCCCAGAGATAAACCCATGCACATAAGGTCACCTTATTTTTGATAAAGGAGGCAGGAATATATAATGGAGAAAAGACAGCCTCTTCAAGAAGTGGTGCTGGGAAAACTGGACAGGTACATGTAAAAGTATGAGATTAGGACACTCCCTAACACCATACACAAAAATAAGCTCAAAATGGATTAAAGACCTAAATGTAAGGCCAGAAACTAACAAACTCTTAGAGGAAAACATAGGCAGAACACACTATGGCATAAATCACAGCAAGATCCTTTTTGACCCACCTCCTAGAGAAATGGAAATAAAAACAAAAGTAAATAAATGGGGCCTAATGAAACTTAAAAGCTTTTGCACAGCAAAGGAAAACATAAACAAGATGAAAAGATAACCCTCAGAATGGGAGAAAAAATTGCAAATGAAGCAACTAACAAAGGATTAATCTCCGAAATTTACAAGCAGCTCATGCAGCTCAATATCAAAACAACAAACAACCCAATCCAAAAATGGGCAGACCTCCATAGACATTTCTCCAAAGAAGATATACAAATTGCCAACAAACACATGAAAGGATGCTCAACATCACTAATCATTAGAGAAATGCAAATCAAAACTATAATGAGGTATCACCCCACACCAATCAGAATGGTCATCATCAAAAATTCTCCAAACAATAACTGCTGGAGACAGTGTGGAGCAAAGGGAACCCGCTTGCACTGTTGGCGCGAATGTAAATTGATACAACCACTATGGAGAACAGTATGGAGGTTCCTTAAAAAACTAAAAATAGAACTACCATACGACCCAGCAATCCCACTCCTGGACATATACCCTGAGAAAACCATAATTCAAAAAGAGTCATGCACCCCAATGTTCATTGCAGCTCTATTTACAATAGCCAGGACATGGAAGCAACCTAAATGTCCATTAACAGATGAATGGATATAGAAGATGTGGCACATATATACCGTGCAATATTAGTCAGCCATAAAAGAAAATGAAACTGAGTTATTTGCAGTTAGGTGGATGGACCTAGAGTCTGTCATACAGAGTGAAGTAAGTCAGAAAGAGAAAAACAAATACCGCATGCTAACACATATATATGGAATCTAAAAAAAGAAATGGTTCTGAAGAACCTAGGGTCTGGATAGGAATAAAGACACAGACGTAGAAAATGGACTTGAGGACATGGGGAGGGGGAAGGGTAAGCTGGGACTAAGTGAGAGAGTGGCATGGACATATATACACTACCAAATGTAAAATCGATAGCTAGTGGGAAGCAGCCACATAGCACAGGGAGATCAGCTCGGTGCTTTGTGACCACCTAGAGGGGTGGGATAGCGAGGGTAGCGGGGAGTTGCAAGAGGGAGGAGATATGGGGATATATGTGTATGTATGGCTGATTCACTTCGTTATAAGCAGAAACTAACAGCATTGTAAAGCAATTATACTCCAATAAAAATGTTAAAAAAAAAATAACAGAATGAAATGTTGGCCAGTTTATATGCTAAGATTATTTGGACTTTTTAAGGGTCTTTCTTAGAAAAGAAAATAATCATAAAAAAATTGAACAGTGATAAGTAACATCCTTGTTAAACATAAAATAACACAGTTCCAACTGCTTTAAAAGGAAAAAAAATAACAAATTTTAAGTAAGATTAAATAACATGTACTGAAATATCCTTTAGAACATGAGTTCCTGTAAATCTTCATTTAATATCTAAAAATAAATGGAGTATTTGTAAAGAATGTAACTGTGTATGTTGCAATGGGATTTGGAAAATTACTTCGTTTGCTGGTAAACAGACTGTGTTGCATAAAACAAAGACTAAGTGGCCTTTAGTTGAGAAAACTACATGACTTCATTCGTATAAAACTGGCTGAATTTGGCAAGAAAGGGGTCAGAAACAGTGCACTAGATTTAGAACAAAATGGTTTTGTATCAGTGTCTTTTAACTTGTTTAAAATGCTGTACAGTTCATTTTGTGTTTCCAAGATACACTATATTAAACGTAATTTAGGACAAAAATGAATTCAAACTGAACAATGCCCCATAGCCATGAGTGCCTTGAATAAGAATATTTTACATTTCCTTTCTCTTTCTGGCCAATAAAAAAAAATATTCCCTTGCTTTGGAATGGAGAACTAAAATAAGAAATATATGGTTATGTTGTATTTTTTGAAGTATGAATTATTAAGATGCATAAGCATGTTTTGACTTCAAGGAACCCAGATGTCAGCTTAAGTACTTAATAAACTTGAGACAAATTCATTATGCTTTCTTCACCTCCTAAACTCTCCTGCTTTCGGTATTAAACTGGTATTATGACCCACCCAACGTTCAAGATGAACATCTAAGTAACCCTCCTCTCCTTTAAAACCCACACTCAATGGGATACTAATTTCTTTGATTTCTCACATTTGCCTCATCCCACTCTTATTCCCCATCCCAGCCCTAGCATGGTATTTTCTCTGAGGTTATTGGAAGTGGTTCCTAAATGATCTCCATGACCAGTTCTTCTCCCTCTCCAATCCAGCATTTACAGTGCCATAAATATGACTGTGTCATCTCTCTGCTTAAAAGGATCCAATGGCTCTCTTTGACCTATTCCAGCCTCTTTTTAAGCCTAACCTCTTGTCATTTTTCTCCCATGTGTCTGATACTCTGCTTCATCAGCTCTTACTTTTCCTCGCACAACGCACTAGTCATTCCTCCAAAATATGTCTAAAATTCTCCCCTTTACTTGTAATATCTTTCCTATACTCAGGTTTATGCTTCAAGGTTCAACTCAGATATACCTCTTTCTGTGAAATAACCAATTGTATCTGTTTCTCAAATACTTTATTTGAACTAGCATTATAGCTATCATCAAAGGATTTTTGTTAATACCTAGTGTTCTATTTTAAACAGGGACAGGGACTGCTTTTCATCTTCCAGGCACTCAGTACACTCACCCACTAAGTGATCTAAATATTTTCTCAAACTCAAAAAAATCGAATTAATATGGTGTACAGTTGGGTAATACTTTATAAGGAATAAAATAAAATATTTACAGTTTTTATGAAGAAAGCTATTTACTCCCTGCAATTCAAATTATTCCCTTAGCTGAAACCACTATTCCTAATTTTCACTGAATACCATAAAAATATTCTCAACTTTTAAGCAAGAGTTTTATGAACATCATTGTGAACCATACTATCTAGTCAAAAATGAAAGCATATTCAAACAATATATTCAGAATCAATATGATTCCAGAAAAAATAGTACTTCATGTGAACTTAGAGCTTTAAAATTATCCATATCTTAATAGCCAAGCTTAGAATTTGGATGAAGCATGGTCAATTCAATGAATGTTTATTCATTGAACATCTACAACAGAAAGGAGAACACTCAGCCAGGCATGGTCAGTTTGTTCATGGGAGAGATTACCTCCCATTGGAAAAGTTATCTAAACAGAATGAATGAAGGGTAGAATTCAGACAGGAAGTTAATAAGGGGGTGGGGAGAACAGAACATTCCAGGGAGATAAAAGAGCCATGAACAAGGACTTGGACACATTGATAAGTAATGAAAAGTTGTCCAGCTTATTGTAGTTTATGATTTGTGAAGATTTCTGGATGTAACCAATATTTGTTGGCATGCAATAATGTAAGATAGTGAATACCAAGATGGAAATATGGCAAGTGTGCCCTCTCTAATTCTTTTTGAAAATGTGCAGGCAATGAAGACTGTTAAGAGCATAAAGAGAATCTTTTCAATAATTTCAGAAAGATTATTCAGCAGTAACATGTAGGAGTAATTTGTAGGGCTACTTGCAGGCTTTGGAACATGCTGAATAGCAATAGCATTTAAAAGAATGTTATATATCTGAGAGATACTGTAGATATAGAACAATGAAGGAAACTAGGGAACAAGATAAAAATCAACATTACATGCCTCCTGCTTGTAGATAGCAACTGAAGTGAGAATAGAGACAAAACCAATGTTGTCAGCCTGAGTATTTAAAAGGATAATGATGATTTAACCAAGAAGAATCTGGGGTAAATATTGGTAGAAAGATGATGATATTTCTAGAGTATTTTCAGGAAGAGGCATTGATCAGACATCTGGAGATATAGATTAGAAGTCAGAAGAAAGAGAGGGATGGGATTATAGATATCAATTTAAGAATTATCTACAAAGAGATGAAAATTGATGGAGCAAGAATGCATCAGTTTAGCAAGAAAAAGTACAAAAAGAAGAGGAATAACAGGAAAAAAATAAAGTTTAGTCACTCTACATGCTCTCAAAGAGACATGAATTCACACATTGGTTCTGTCATTTATAGTTGCACAATACTGTACAAATAATTTAACTTAGAATGTTGTCTTAGAATGTTGTGATGATCAACTGGCATAATGTTTAAATTAATTAGCACATGACTTATTATATAGTAGGACCGCAGTAAATTAACTGTAATTTTATCAGTATTTTTGTTGTTGTTGCTACTGTTGTTATCATCATCATCATCTCCACTACTTATTAGGTGAGAAAAGAGAAAAGTCAAGGAACAGTGAGAATCAGAACAACAGAAATCATGATAGGAAAAATGAGTGGGACATCATGGGCCAACAACATATTGTGATACATTATATGTATTTCTATCTCAAATTTTCAAGTAGCAACTCAACTTCTACCATCTGCAGATGTTAACCTCTTATGAAATCATCCTGTCATGCTCTCTTCAGAAAAGCCACTCACAAACTATAAGAAATCTACTGACATGGCTAATACATCTGAGAAGTCCCTTGAGACAACAGATGGTGTTTTATAAATAGGATTTGAATCACCTGTTACATGCCTTGACCCACCCAATTATAATCCCTTCTTCTAAACTTTGTCAGTTTCCAAATGAAGTGTGAAAAAAGATTCTAAATGCAAGAACCATAGACTTTATAAGAAATATTGGGCAGATACATCATTGATGGAAATAGCTGGTTGCAATAATTTTATTGCATATGACAGGCATACATATTAAATCAATGTGTGTACATATCCATGTATAATGCACATGTAAAACAGGTGTTGCAATAGATAAAAAGGGGTGGGAGATATAGGATGACTGTAGGAAGAAAAAGAAAAAGTAGAATATTTTTTCTGAAATATATCCTTCTAAGGATCATCTTCTAAAGATAAAAAGGAAACCTGTTTAAAAATAAAAATTCAACCAATATGATATTTATATGTTTCCTTCAGAAGAAAAATGTCACCTCTTATTTATAAGGGGAGGGGGGTCACTCTCAAGAATTACTTGAGACCAAATCTTGACAGAAGTTTAAGCTAAGAAAAAGTTGCTCTATCAAGTACTGTCTTTCAACCTCCTAGGGTCTGTTTTACTCATTCAATAATTTCGAAGTACAGTGACCTGAGAGTTAACACATCTCAGGCAGATTTACAGAGAACCTTCCTTATCAAATGAAGTCCAAATCAGGAAGCTAGAATTGAAGAGAATACTACAACATAATGATGTTTTCACAAGTACCTTAAATTGGCACTCAGTATCATTTATTTAGATTAATAGCTTTCTCCTGGTTTCTCTTTCCTTCAACTTAAAACCCAGTGATAGAGAATAACATATAATCTGTAGGCCCCATCTTAGAGTATTAGCATTGTATGTTTTTGCTTAGCTAATTGATTAATTAATTAATTAATCTAATATTTACTACGTTCCAGGTACTATGATGATGCTGGCGACACAGCAGTGAAGACAGACAAGTATGCTATGGAGCCTAGTCTATGTATCAACTAGACAAAAATGCCACTAAATAAGTAAATAAATAAGTTCATTTCTGATGATACTTAGTACTAGGAAGGAAATGAAATAGGCTAATGTGAAGGAGAGTGATAGGGTGTCTCAGATACTTACAGTTTTATATTTTTGTATGCATTTTAGCATGCAAATTCTTAAAAAGGGTATTAAAATATTCATATCTTCTTTCACTGTCATATTCATATTCATCATCTCACTGAGGGTACATCTGCCTTATCACTCCATCAAAAAATGCTTAAACACTATATATTGAGAAACACAACACTGAGTATAAGGAATTCCAAGAAGTACAAAATGTGCAGACAGCCCTGGTGGAGTTTTCCAGGTAGCTAGGGAAAACAAGGTACATAGGCCTGAGAAGTCAATAATGTAAATCTGTTACTAATGTTAACCATTTGTTTGGATTAAGTTCCAAGTGTGGATGGGTTTCAAAAGAATTCAGAGAAAAAATATCATTGATGTCCAGTGAAGGAGAATAGGATTTGATCTGGACCTTGAAGTGAGGAAAGGGAGGGAGGAGGACAAAGAAAATTGTAAGCAGAGAAAAGAGGATGAACTAAGTATGGAAGAAGTCTGTCGGAGGTGGGGCTTATAGAGAAGAAGAAACTTGTACTGAAAGGGAAGTTTACTTAAGGAGAAACTTGTTCATGCATTTTTATCTGTATTCATCAAGTAATTCAATTATTTCTAAGGAGAATGGCATGATGAAAATGATATTTTACAGATGAGATTCTGAGACCAGTATGCACTTTTAAAAGGAAGATGACAGGAAATTTACAAATAGAAGGTGACAGGTTTAACATAAACACAGCTGCGGTAAGAAAGTACATATATAAAACTGTTACAGATCCAACAGACAAGACATCATGACTGACGAGGTGAGGAGGTAAAGAGCATGGAAAAAGGGAGTTGTCAAATTTATTATCATTGCCAGGAAACAAACGCAAAGTGTCTGCCTCACTGCCAGTAATATTATGGTGTATTAAAGACTACTGTTGAAAAAACTTAGCAGTCACAAAAATGCAATGGATAGTTTTTAGGATGTCTTTACATTTTTAACATAAACCCTAAAGATTTATAAAGTATCCATTACATTGCATATGTTTTATATGAGAGTATACTCACCTTTTCAAATCAATGAATAAAATTTAATTATAAACATACTGAATTTTTGGTTTTAGATCAATGGTGTAACAGTCATTATACTCTTTACCTCAAATATGTTTTTTCTATATTCATATACAACAACATTTTTATAAATTCACCTTCTGTCTTCCCACTTTTAGGTTCCTATCGACATTATTTAATCCAGTATTACTTGTGATCTTTAGATATTTATGCATTAACAAAAAACAAAGTTGGTCAGTGTTGAAGGTCTATCAAGTTCAAGGCCCCTGGAAATTTCAGGCAAGCCCACGTTTTCTCTGAACCTATATGCTGACCAATCCCAAATGTTTGTCTCCAGCCTAGACCTCTCTCTTCAATGACAAATATTACAAATTCAAAAGCATTATTCTAACAGTCTTTCATACGGACAACGGCTTTGGTTCCACCCTGCATTTTATATGAGGTGTTAATTTTCTCATCTATAAACTTTACCACTAGAGTTTTCAGAAGACTGGCCTCAACAGTTACAGGGAGGCAGCTCTACTGCTGTCGTTTAACTCTGGGTACCACTGCACTGTCTCACACCACTGTCCCTTTGAACATATTCTCTCTACTTGGAGTGGACAGCTGTCAGTGCTAGGTCTCATAATCTCCTAGTACTTCCTTCTTTTCTCTGGGAACTTTGGCAGAGTTCCCTGCTGTCCTAAATTCCTGCAATGCCCCTTGCACATACATCTCTTAAGAAACTCATTACATTTTCCTGTAACTGTTTATTTATGTTGGTCTTCCCAAATCAACTATGACATATTCAACTATGAGCTCCTTGAGAGCAGAAACTGTCCAGCCAGACGTGTATCACAAGTACCAACACAGAAAACAGACTGACACTCAGGGACTGTCCATGGATGAATAAGTGAATGAATATATAAGAATCAGAATGAGTTTATCCACATGATAAGTGATCTATTAATCATGGTCTTTTATAGGATAAGGTGCTCATCAAATTGCATATCCATAAACATTTATCCCATAAATAAAATCAAAATACAAAAATATTTTAAAATTCAAGTAGAAGCCAAAAATGAACTAGAGTTGTCATCTTTAATTTTTCTAAGAAACAAAAAAATATATTTTAAACAAACAATAAATAGATGCCAAAGATGATGAATTAACCAGTACTGACAAAAGTATTATTATATAAAAGCTACTCACATTTGGAATCATGAGCTTAAATTCAGTACTAATCATCTCTTACTCTTGATTTCATGTAAAATGAAATCAATTCTTTTTGTCCTTTCATACTAATGAAGTTGTTCAGAGTACATCAGGTCTGCAAGCATTACATACTAATTGAATTTTTAGAATAAACCCCAAATTTGTAAAAAGTGTCTATTATGCAAGGTTCATATTTATTATGAACACATATTACATATTAGGAACTACTTTTATTTTTAATACATTCTTTGAAATATGCTAGATTATATAAAACTGAGACATTCCTTTTGGTTTTGTATTTTAAGAAAAAAAGGACAAAAAATCACTTAACTGTGGAGAGAGATGTAAAGAAAGGTGATGAGTAAGGACAAGAAAACATACTAGAACTAGAAAAGAGGAAAATATTCATAAAATGAGATGCATTCTCTCAATTTGTCTCAATCTGATAGATCGTATCTATTATGTCTCCTAAAAATAAATGTACTCTCTCTCCTTTAACTGACCTGCCACCAACAAGCAATAACTAAAATAGTATGTATATTCATCAATATACATGAAAAACCTCAAAATATAATTTTTTTACAGCTTTATTGGAGTATGATTGCTTTACAATGGTGTGTTAGTTTCTGCTTTATAACAAAGTGAATGAGTTATACATATACATATGTACCCATATCTCTTCCCTCTTGCGTCTCCTTCCCTCCCACCCTCCCTATCCCACCACTCTAGGTGGTCACAAAGCACCGAGCTGATCTCCCTGTGCTATGCAGCCGCTTCCCACTAGCTATCTGTTTTACGCTTGGAGTGTATATATGTCCATGCTACTCTCTCGCTTTGTCACAGCTTACCCTTCCCCATCTCCATATCCTCAAGTCCATTCTCTAGTAGGTCTGTGTCTTTATTCCCATCTTACCCCTAGGTTCTTCATGACATTTTTTTTCTTAAATTCCATATATATGTGTTAGCATACAGTATTTGTCTTTCTCTTTCTGACTTACTTCACTCTGTAGGACAGACTCTAGGTCCATCCACCTCATTACAAATAGCTCAATTTCGTTTCTTTTTATGGCTGAGTAATATTCCATTGTATGTATGTGCCACATCTTCTTTATCCATTCATCCGATGATGGACGCTTAGGTTGTTTCCATCTCCGGGCTATTGTAAATAGAGCTGCAATGAACATTTTGGTGCATGACTCTTTTTGAATTATGGTTTTCTCAGGGTATATGCCCAATAGTGGGATTGCTGGGTCGTATGGTAGTTCTATTTGTAGTTTTTTAAGGAACCTCCATACTGTTCTCCATAGTAGCTGTACCAATTCACATTCCCATCAGCAGTGCAAGACTGTTCCCTTTTCTCCACACCCTCTCCAGAATCTACTGTTTCTAGATTTTTTGACGATGGCCATTCTGACTGGTGTGAGATGATATCTCATTGTAGTTTTGATTTGCATTTCTCTAATGATTAATGATGTTGAGCATTCTTTCATGTGTTTGTTGGCAGTCTGTATATCTTCTTTGGAGAAATGTCTATTTAGGTCCTCTGCCCATTTTTGGATTGGGTTGTTTGTTTTTTTGTTATTGAGCTGCATGAGCTGTTTGTAAATTTTGGAGATTAATCCTCTGTCAGTTGCTTCATTTGCAAATATTTTCTCCCATTCTGAGGGTTGTCTTTTGGTCTTGTTTATGGTTTCCTTTGCTGTGCATCAAAATATAATTTTATATATTTATTACCAAAAGAGTAGATGCACAAGAATGAACACAGGCACAACACCACACACACAATCTCCTTGTCCTTATTAAAACTGAGGCACTTGTAAAGAAGAATAAATACTATTAAGCTGGTATAGATCCATATTCACTTGTGAGCTAATGCAAAAGTGCATGTTTTCTTCAAATGAAGTGTCGCAAATATAAATAATCTTTTCAAATAATTCTTGAGCTTCTCTCCCCTCTAATTTTGCCTAAGATTGAATTTTTCCAATTTAGCAAAGATATTTCCTATATTTTGTATAAACAATATTTTATAACCTTTTTAGAAATAAATGACCTAAGAATAGACTCAACATTTTATAATATACCTACTACTAATACACATATACATAAGACGATAGTCTAGACATAGAAATAGCCTGCAAAGGGAAATATGTAATACATAGGCAATAAATGGTTATGTAAACATGGAATGGAATATTAAAGGGTTCAGTGTTCCAAAGGTTTTTAATTTGAATCCTGAAATATTCCTAAAAATGTCTGACATAGTCTAACATGAAAAGTGACTATCTTGAGATCTTTAAAATTTTATAATGTTGACTATCACAAAAGTGATTACTAATAAAGGTCTAGTAGGAATACTAACTCTAAAAATGAAACTGACACAATGAAGATTAATTTCCCATTTATAACTTTAATTCATATCTCCCAAAATAACCAAATATCAATGTTTAATTTGAAAGTTTTAATCAGCGAAGTGATGAGATTTAATTTATCTTTTGGGATGATTTCACTTACTGTTTTATGGAAAAAGGACTGTCAGGGAACAAGGTAGAAGACCAGAAAGAAGACTGTTCAGGTGAGGGATAAAACATTTGGATTATGCATTGATTAAAGGAGATGGTGAAAAGTAATCAGATTAATACATATTTTAGAATGAGACAATATTATGTAGACAATACAACACAGACAAAAATAGCTTTCTGAGCCTATACGTAGAGACCCAAACCAACCTTTCTATTTTCACATTGAAAATGGGCACATATACATTTATCAAGAAATGCATTGATATGGAAAACTTAAGATATGATGAATCCATAAGTGTCTGGTGGGAGTTGAAATTTAAGCAGAGGATTGGAAAGGAACCTCTACTTTTTACTCTGTACATCTGTTGTTATTTTTTCTTTCAGTTTTATTAGTAAGCATGAACTCTTTTTTGAAACAATGACAAACAATTCTAATCATGAAAAAAAATGAAATAAATGGCAAAATCAATGATTCACTTTTATTTCAGGGGCTACAGTACCATAAAAAACAACAGTCATCTGCATAAAGCATATCAAATTTAAATGGTCACATCACACAAAAATTCACCAAAAATATCATAATTGCATATGACCAAATATATTACTGAAAAATATTTTCAACATAAATAGCAAGTCAAATTGCTCTGGCATTTAAAAATATGGGTTACATTATTTTTATTTCATCATTTACAATAAAGAGAATTATGAATTCTATCTTCTTCAATTTAATGTTTGAAAGCTTTCTCTTCACAGAACTTGAGTGATATTTTTAATCTTAGTGGCCATATAAACAAATGAATTAGTTTTTTTAATAAATGTAAATTATGATTAATATTAAAAATATCTGCAGAGTCCATTTGAATTAAAAAAATGAGAGTGATGACATGTACATCTTCAGTTTTACAGATCTTCATTTTACAAGTTATATCAGTTAAAGCCAAGCTGTGATTATGTTTTAAAATCAGCTCTAATCAAAAACTAAAAAAAAAAAAAACCCAGCATAGGTGAAGTACCTTGGTTAATTTTGAAATCACTCAATGAATAAGAAGCTAAATATTCACTAAATATTGAAGTATAAAGTACTCTTTCTGCTTCAAAATTATTACATCTCAGTAATAATTTTAAAATAGCAGGATTCAGGATAATCATTAAGCTTTCATTAATGCTAAAGAAGGAAACTATTTTGTGTGTGTCCATTACCTATTCTGACTACAGAAACAAAGGATTAAAATCAGAATATCATTTGATTTTATAAATATTTAAATGTATGGAATTTCTTAGTTAGATACCATATATTTTGAGTTAAAGATATATGTGCACATGGCATTCACAATACTGCTTTTATGTAAATCACGAATCACTCTGTCAAAACTTATCACTGTATCAAAGTTCTAGAAAGATTTCACCAAAAAGGCACTAGAATTTACCTCGAATAATATCAGGGTCAATTAATGCAGGATTTGCCAGCAGTCTTCCCACCATGACTGTGGCAGACCTCTCTATCAAGATATCATTATCAGTGATTATAGAAGAGGCTCCTCCAGGAAGCCCCAATCAATCCATTTATTCCACAGATATCTTCCAATACCTACTGTGAGGCAGCTGCTAGGTTAGTCACTTGAAAAATAGCAAGAACCAAAACATATCTAATTACTGCCCTTAAGAGGTCACATTCTAGTAGACTAAATCAGAAAACTAAGTGGCTTGGACTAAGCAGATAGCCTTTAGGAGTATAATGAAAACTGGCTCCATTTGAGAGATATTTGGGGGGGGTCCAATCAAAAGGAGCAGCTTCTGGAGTGAGTAAGACAGAGGTATCATGGATGATTCAAAAGTCCTTGGCATAATGGAAGTCTTACTTATTGATATGGGGAAGATTGGTAGGTAGGTAGAACAGTTGTGGAAGGCAAGAGAGATTTTTTTTTTTAATATTTTTGAAAATGTTAATTTGAGAAGCCTATAAGACACCCAAGTTGAGATGTCAAGAGGCAGCTGAATATGTGATATATGAGTCTGGAATCAAGTCCATACAGATAAAAATTTGTGAGTCAGCAATACAGAATCAGTATTTACAGAATAGGAATATAAGAAGACAAGTAGGCTAGAAAACCCAAAGAAAGAACTCAGTAAACAGGGAAAGGAGGAAAATCAAATGGCATTGCCTACAACTGAAAAGGAAGTGCCAGAGACGTGATATAGTTCATCACATAAAAAAAAAAAAAAAGTGTCAGAAAAAAGTGAGTCATTAAGTGCTTTGAATGCTACTGAGACTTAAGTAAGATGATACTGGAAATTATCCATCGTTATTTAGTAACACAGAAGTTATAGCATTAGTGAGCAGCGAGGTGGCCTGATAGGTTAATTTTAAAAAGAAAAAACTATTCACAATCCTGACACTGTAAAGTATCAAAAGTCACACCTTTGTAAACTTTCACTAATACAATATCTAGATATCTTATACAAGATATCTTATTATGTATACATTCATAAATTAAATTTAACAAACTTTTATTAAATTTCTACTGACAAGCAATCTACTGTGAGCTGACAATTCAAAGAGGAATAATACACAAGATACAATCTTTATATGTAATGAGCCCAGAATATAATGATAAAAATATACATAAGAAACACTGAAAATACCAGATAGAAACAGTGCATAGTGAAGTTCCGGGATCATTGGAATGCAGGAAAATAATCATTTAATTTCTCTATTCTATGCATTTTTATTCTAGAACTGCTACTTCTAAATGTTAAAAGAGCTCTTATAAGGTTTTGTAGCATACCCTGATCCTTTGCTTTAGGAAATTAGTAACTTCATGCCTAAATGAAGCACTAGAAACACAGAAAACACCAATCATGAGTAAGAAAAGTATTATAATTAATGAGACACTTGCAACAATAATTCAGGATTAGCAGAGAGTCCAATGTACTTGTTACCTATCAGGCTTCTCTTGTCTTTTAAAAGTTAAAGCCTGCCTTGTATTATAATCTAATTGCATAACAGGTAATACAGAAATGTGAAATGGACTAAAAATGGATGAGCATGGATGAAATATGTCATGGCAGAACAGTCATAATCAGGTTAATATACAACATAATAACTTGATTTAAAAGAGTCAACTTTTTATATGTACAATTACTACAAACAAAATTTATGGCATTTACAGAATCATAAAAGTGACAGTGAAATTTCAATTATATCTTGAAATAAACCAGTTTCAAGAACTTGGTCTTACACTAATTCTTCAGGGTAAAAGATCAATTGGTTTACATACTTCATAACAAAGCAAGTGATTCTGCAAAAGGGTAAAGGAAAGCCCAGTAAGTCCAGTTTGCTATTAGTAATTATTAAAAATAATAGCAAACATTTAACTTATTCTGTCCTAGAACACTTCTGAATACTCAACATATATTGGCTCAATCACTGTAACAAAACTATAAAGTACCTACTAGTATCCCCATTTTACTTATGAGAAAACTGAAGCAGAGATAAATTAATTAGCTTATCTATGTTTACTGGGACAGGGCATGTTATTGCTATTAATTTATTAAGAACTTAAGTTATTTTTTTAAATACTGTCCCTATTAGACAAGTACATTATAAGCTATTATTGACATTAATAATATGACTTAAAATAGCTTCCTTCCTGAGGCAGATTTAATATTAAAATCTATCTTTCCAGATTTTCTTGCTTTCATTCTTTCCTAATCATTTCTTCTTACATGGTGATTTTACAACAGAACTTTGTTATATTCCAATTCATTTTGTTCATGCAGTTAAATTTTGAACAATGCAGGGGTTAATCCTCTTATAATTTATATTCAGCCCGGGGAGCCTCCCTTCCCCCACATCCGCAGTTTCAGCCAACCAAGGACTGTAGTACTGTAGTATTTACTGTTGAAAAATATACATTTGTAAGTGGACCTGCGCAGTTCAAATGGGTGTTGTTCAAGGGTCAACTATATTTAGTTTGCTCTCTGTACAACACAAAAATATTTAGAACAGTTTAATGTCAATGGAACTTGTTATAGGTGGTAACAAACAGGTCCAGTTACCTGAGACTGAGTATTCCTACAAAAAATAGTTGTCTTCTATCTCAGTAGGCTATCTTCTGTTGAGTGTTCAGTCTCTAAAGGGACAACAACTTCCCGGGACAAAGGAAGGGTACCTACTGTGGAATGAGAACAGCCATTGAGGAAGGGACAACGGAGGACAGCTGCTACTGCCAGATGACCCTCACATCTACTGGTTTTGTTTTATAGAGGGATTGTTTAAGCACCTTAAAGATCCTATTTCATGGTTGGTTCAATTTACCTCAGATTCCTAACAAAGACAGACTGTTTCCATTAAAATGACAGAAACTATACATAGACTGCATTGCCAATCCACCTCTTTTCTTTGGTTACAAGTGATAATAATGATTACAATGACAAGTAATTTAAAATTAAAGAGAAAGGCAGTTTATCTTACCCTCGCTGTGGCTCAAACTTTTGAGGAAAAAACCAGACTTACGGAAGGAGAATGGATATTAGTAGCATTCAATGACTATTGGAACATCAAAGACACTGAGTTTGAAACTACTGTTTAACACTCATTATTCTTTGTAAAATCACCCTGAGGCTTTCCTGAGCTCAAGGTTTTAATGTTGCCACTAAACGTCTGCTATACTTAATATCAAAATACTAGGTGGAGTATATTCTGATATGATATCAACATATCAGATATGTGCTGCATTCACAAGAAAAAATTTAATTCTCTCCATAGTCAGCTACTGGCAGATTCAATTTCTTAATTCCATATTTACTAAGGGGCATTAAGAAACACCACCTTTATAAGGGACCAACAAAGAATGAAATTAAGAACATAATTTTTTTCAAGCTTTATTTACTTATTTTTCTATCTTGGTTTTATTGATTGTGGGTTTTAA
Source organism: Orcinus orca (assembly GCF_937001465.1). Lineage (NCBI taxonomy): Eukaryota > Metazoa > Chordata > Mammalia > Artiodactyla > Delphinidae > Orcinus > Orcinus orca. The sequence continues at coordinate 74,413,110 of NC_064562.1, forward strand.
GTACAAGCAATGTTCAAATGTACATTTCAGTAGGAATAAAATATCTTGGCTAAAAGATGAATGAGAAATAGGAATAAATGTTCATTTGAATTCAATATCGTTAATGCAAGTTGCATGTACAGTCTTATTCTCCCTACAGAGGTTGCACTCGAAATTGAAATGTCATTGATATACTTTTATAAATCAGAAGTGCTAGTTCATGTATATTTTATTCTCTATAGCAATCCTTTTAGGACATAATTAAATGCAAACAAGCAGAAAAGAACTAACTTGAATCAATGTGTCCTTCTGAATGACATATTCTTCATACCTGTGAAGCCATCTCAACAGCTACACTATTGCACTTGTGTTCATAAATTTGACTAGGTTGCTTGACTTGCTTCCAATCCCATTTACATTTAGAAATATGTAGCCATATAACTTATTTTTCTATTAATTTATAAAGTGCTTCGGTTATGATGAAAGGCAAAATTACCTGTTTGTTTCCAAAGTACAGGTTAATATTTTGATTATCTTTGTACCTCATTGTTGGTGTAGAGCTTTTGAACATAAATGTAAGACAGATTTTGTTGTGTTTTAGAAGACAAAGCATTCAGTTAGGATATGCCAAATCTATCAATGGGATCACCTTTCACTAGGGCCAAGATATGGATAAAATGATTCATCACTTCAACTCTAAAAAACATTATTTCTAGTTAAAAACTACCCCATAAATACCTATTTCATAGTGACGTCTGTGTGGTAAATATATTCAAGTGATCAGTAAAACACTCACCAAGGAAATTACCTTAAAAAAATTACTTCATTTCCAAGTGTATCTTCCTAATTAAAATGACTATTTCCCATTCATATTTCTGAACTGTAATTTATAATAACTTGAGAGTCTCTTAAATATCCAGCACTCAGGCAAGCTACTGCCCCAATTTCTCAAATCATACTGCCTACAAAACAGGAACTTTTTAAAAACCATTTATTGGTCTTTTTGAAATGTGTACATGAGAATGTATAGAGCTACCTCTTATGTTCAAAGAAGGAATAACCTGATAAAAACTGTAATCATTTTCCCCAACTCTAAACAAGAGAAGTGAGGGTAAAAATCAATTCAACTACACTGAGTGTAAAATTACCATGTGTAGAACTTTAGAATATATTAAAAGATATATGATACATGAACCTACTTACTCCTGAAAACGGTAGTCCAAAGTGTCTTGTCTCTCCAACTGTTTACTTAATATATGCTTTATTTTCCTTCAGCTTTAACTTTTCAGCTTGCTTTCTACCCATGTTCTCTTTTCTGGAGAGACAACAGGGTGTAATGGAAATAACTTGAGGGTCATGTTTCTTTCTATACTGATGAGAGTCTTTAATTTGCTATTGCTGGAAGTACTTCTTTAGGCAACAAAATTTCCTTTGCTAAATCTCAGTTTAAATTACTCAATCTTCAATTCCCTTTATTTCCTGTGCTCCTGAGATGACTCTTACCCAATATGCAATTATATACTTCTCAATATCTGAATACAAACTACATTTTCAGACCCCACGGTCTTTTCAGACCTAACTTTCGTAACCTTTGACACTGTTGATTTCCTCGAAATTTTCTTCAGTATTAACTCTGTGACATTGTCCTCCCCCTCTGTGTTTCTTTTTGAATCTCTAATGTTAACCCTTCTCAGCTTCCTTCACTAACTTCTCATCCTCTACTTCATCTTTAAATGGAGGTGTTCGTCAAAGTCCCATTTTTAAACATGTTCTTAGCCTAAAATCCACCCTTGGCTTATGACTACTATAAACATTCTGTCCCATTCTTCATATCTCAATTGAACTGTGGCCTTGCTTCTAAGTTCCAAAACAATGCATTTCCAACCGCAAAATGAACAACACAACCAAGATTTTTGGCAATTCTGAAACATCCCCCAACCATTACCCTCTCCTGGTAGTCCAGCTCTTTCACTTCTTGTGATTTCAATATATTAAAATAACATCACTGGTCTTCCAGTCAGTCACGTTACAAATCCTGCTACTAAGGTGGAGACTCCCTCTTCCACATTCTGCTCCCCACATAAGCCTGTGAATTCCTTTAAACCAAATCCATAATACCTCTTTCAACACCATCCCCTTCATTCTGTTTCTGTCATTCCACAAGTTCAGGGCCCTGTGAATTCTTTGTCTGAATCCTAACTTACCTTCCACACTGCTGCCAGACAGGTCTATTTGAGAAGGCCTTTCCCTATCTCTTCATCAAGTCTCAGATGACTTCATGTTGCTGTAGCATGAAATTCAAACTCCCTACCATAACACTCAATAACTCTTGAAATTCAACCTCATTATACCTTTCCAGCTCATCTCTTGCTAATCTTCTCCACACCGGATTCAACATACCCTGGAATATAACGAAAGTTCATGGCCTCTTGCTTTATCCATGCTGTTCCCTAAGTCCTCTTCCCACCTGTTACTTCTCTACCTAGCAGAACTTTAATAACTCAGTTTCTTTAGTGAAATGATCAGTGCCTTTCTTGTTGTTTTATTAGGGTAGTTGACTGTCAACTCCAAGGTTTATCTGCAACACAAATACTATGTAAGACAGGTAAGTAGAACTGTAAAACTTTGGGTGTAGTCAAGATGTAACCAACTCAGACAAACTATATAGTTTTATCTCAAAACAAAATCTAGTTCCTCTCAATTTTAAAAAGTATCTGTCATGCTCCCCCACACCAAAATTAATGTCAAAACTCATATAACATAGTCCCCTTAGAACTCTCAGAAATACCTCTTCATTATATTTAGGCTAGGATTTAATGTTTTATCTATTTTTATACTCATCAAAATTTCACCATGAAAATTGTTACTTTTTCTGTTATCTGTTTAACATAATACTTTAGGCAAAAGCAAAGCAGTGACTTTTAATTTCTTTCTTTCTATCAATCTATATAATCTATCTATTCTTAAGTATATATAATCTTACACGTATGGTTTATATTTTAAGAATATATAAGTTCTTAAAACTATTTATAAAAAAATAAAATCGCATAACCAAAAATTTACTAATTAATAAGACAGTGTGATACCATACCCCCATGCCAGACTTTATCAATATTTATAATACCAATGAATTAGATATTCTGCAGCATTTGTATTAGCCTTAAAATTACTTACTTGCATATACTACATAGAAAAATATCTTGGACCAGTTTTGGTTATATCATGTTTACAAAAAATGTCTTGAAAACCTCAGTACATATAATACAACCAAGTATAGAATAAGATGCTCCATAATACTTAACCATAAACCATTTTGTCTTATCTTTGTATAGACATAAACATGATATGTTTGTGAATGTTTGTGTATATTGACAAGCATAATAATGACATATGTTTGTCACAATCTTAGCTGAAAATATGTGATGAGAAATCAAATAAACTAGAAATCAAAGAAGCATTTAAAAAGACAAAATTTTGAAGAATGTTTTAAGGAGGATGTTCTAAAGAGGATACTCTAGTTGGTAAACTTTTCAGAGATACTAAAGTTAACATTTGCATAAAAAGGTTATATATTCATTTGAATTCTAAGGCTCAAAGGTTACCTTAAATGAAAGATTCTCAAGACTTTCTACCCTCAAAATACACACATTGAAATCTGCTGACTATTCTCTTTAAAACATGGAAAGACCTGAAAATGCAAAGCAGTAACTCTTTACATGCCTTCTGGGGACAAATTTTCATAGTACATCCTTTACACGTTATAAAAGTTATATAAATTAATAGATAAATTAGGAGAAGATTCACAAAGGTGGTAGTATCAGATTGGGACTTGAAGGATGAATAGATGTTTTCAAGGACAAGAAAGAATGACGGAAAAAATTAATGATGTTTAAAGAAAATTCCTATCTAATTATAAACACTGTGAATGGTATTAAGCCACAGACATACTAGGGATGCTTCTCCTAGTAGCCAGGTGTATTTTTGTTTCCTTGAAAATAGATAGTAAAATCAGCACCATCAAGGAGTTCTGGCTCCTGGTACTAATCACATCTATGGAACTATTATCAGATGAACTCATTAAAGTTCCTAATATTTAGTTATTTGATACTATAGATCACATTTATATACATTAACTTTAAATAATTTGCAAAAATTATAAATTAATTAAATTTAATCCTGCTGAAATCATGAGAGAAATTTTCCTACTTGTATTTAGCATCACAGCATGTAGAAATATTTTTCATGATTTCTCTGTATAAAATGAAAGAAAAATAAGCAGGTCAAATGAATTAGGCACTAGAGCAATAATAAATAGTACTTCCTAAAAGTGCCATAGAGATATAAATTATTCTTGTTGGTGGTACTATTATTAGACTTCTAGTGCTTTTCACATGCATCTTATTTGATCTTCACAGCAATTGTGTGAATGAATTTGTTAGTAAGATGGCATTTGCCAGTTTTACAGAAAACTGATGACAGGCAAGTATTTTGCTCCAAGTTATGCAGTTCTTAAGAGACAGAGCTAAAACTTGAATATATCTTCCACTAGTATTCCAAAATAACTAGAATGGCATTTCTCATCTGGTATGCAGATTTCTTCTTTGAGTCAGGTGATAGAAAAATAAAGATTTAGAGAATGAAGTTCTAATTCACCTCACCTAATAAGTGGCTTTTTTTGAACTTGGGTATGATTCTGAATTACTCTATGCTTTAGTTTCTTCATCTATAAAAAATGAGACTTTGAACTAGTCTCTAAACTTTTATCCAGTGCAAATATTTTATTATTATTTAGAATTTATCATGATAAAAATATGTATGAAGTACTAACCCATGAGTACATTTACAGAAACCAAAATGTTTTAAAATTACTGATTAGTATATCTAATGCACATTCATAGAGACATGCTCCCTAATGTAAAAGATACCATGTAAGAAAAAAAGGGAAGAAAATAAAAAGGTGTGCCTTAAAATTTTTAACTTTTTAGTCATGCACAACCAGATCTATCTAGAGTTGTAAAAAAATAGATTATTTAACATATATAAATATATTTTACTTCTCTGAAAACACCAAAATAAAATATAGTCATAACGATACAAAAATTCTACTTGCATGTATCATACATAAATTCTTTTTTTTTTTTTCTTTTTCTTTTTGGCGGTACGCAGGCCTCTCACTGTTGTGGCCTCTCCCGCTGCGGAGCACAGGCTCCAGATGCACAGGCTCAGGGGCCATGGCTCAAGGGCCCAGCTGCTCCGCGGCATGTGGGATCTTCCCGGACCGGGGCACGAACCCGCGTCCCCTGCATTGGCAGGCGGACTCTCAACCACTGCACCACCAGGGAAGCCCTATACATACATTCTTAATACAACAATTGTCATCTATGAATTTGTAAAACTGTAAAGCCATAAAAACCACTCTGAATCAAGTAAACTATTGAAATGTATGACAGGATTTCTATTTATAATCAGTAACATGTAGATAATATCTGAATTAAATTCACATACGTTTTCTTCCTAAATATTACAGAGCTTTTAAATTTTACTCTGTGCTACCTGTATATCCAATCGAGTATCTCCTCTTAAACTCCACTCATAGAATAATGAATATTCAACACAGTTAATAAAATTAGGTATTGAGCCATATTATATGAATGCATATTAATGATGAATAGAGCATTTTACTAGAAACTGAACAAAACAAACATTGGGCCTTACTGAGAATTTTCTGAACAGAATGCCGTTTCCCTATTCAAATGGTCTCTTTTCATTGAAAGTGGTTTTCTTTTGCAGAACTTATCAATGTGTACCATTTTATCAAAGAACAAAGCTCTTAAAAAAAAAAAAAAAAGAACAAACCTCTTACCGAGAGAAAAAAAAAAAAAAAAGAAATAATATCAATAGGAAGACTGTCAGGAAGAATAAAATACTGCAAGAACATAAAAAATCAGACAGTACTCAAGACACTGAAGTAATGAACAGAGATGACCCCAAACAGAATTTGATCTAAATTTACTGCCATTTTGAAGACAAAAGCAGGTCAGATGTTCAGAGCGTGAAATATGCTCAGTTGTGGAATATCAGACCATTGCTATAGCAGAGACTTCCAGGTGATTACCCAATATCCATTCTCTAATGCCGCCTTACTATAATTTCATTAATCTTGGCAGAAGCTCTGTTCTCACCTTAAAAAGGAATTACACTTCCACTCTTTCAGATATGAGAGAATACGTGGCATCATTTTGCCAAATGAAATATAACAAAGTTATTAGGTGCGACATGTAGAAAAATCTCGAAAATGAAGGGCAGTGTTAGATGAAATGTGCCTTTTGCTTCTGGCCCTTCTCCTTTTTTAGCCAGAACATGGTGACCGGCACTCTAGTTAGAAACCATTTTGCAAGGGTGAAAATGAAGGTTACACATAAGTACAACAGAAAAGCTTAGTCCTAGGAAACCATACCAGTCTCTGTTCCTTGTGTCTGGATAACTCATCTTACGAAAAATTAAAAATCCTATCTTTAATCAATTTGGACCAAGCTCAACTGCTAACTGATACACTTTTGCCTAAAATGTGTAGCTCATTAAAAAAAAAAATTGAACAAATGTTTACCAAAAATCTTCACTGTTCCACCACCAACATACAATGAATCTGATCCCTTTGGACTTATTACTTCAGCAGTAAAAGGTTTCCCCCTAAAATTGTCTCCCTCACCAAAGTTCATAACCCATATGTCTCATTCATGGAGCAGACACAATTTAAGCACAAAGTTGGATCCTCAATTATATTTATAGACACTTCCTCTAAAAGTGAAAAAATATAAAATATAACAAACTATTCTAAAACATCTATTATCATAATATTTACCACTTAGGAAAACTTTTCTAAATTTTCTTAAAAACAGCCATATATAAAACAATCAAACCAGATGAGAGGACTGTTTTTCTAAGCCATTGCTTTACAGACTATCTGTGGTAAAAGACTTTTTTTTCCAATACAATGTGTCACAGACCAATTCTTTCATGAAATATATCCCTCTCAACAAAACAAGCCCATTGATCATGTTTGGATGTTGCAACAAATAACAAATTGCTATAAAATTTCCCCAAAATGAATCTCAACTTTTCCTTGCTTTGTTGCACACTGGAAACAAGCAGTTATTAGCACATTGGAATTTATCCACAGCCTGTACTTTTTTACCATCTTTCTAAATCATTTATATTGCAATCCAAAAATGTAGGCAAAAATATTTTTCTAAACTTTGCTCTTACATACTCTGACTCAGTTTAGTACTCAACCACACTTTACCACAACTTGAAACTGAATAAAATAACATCATTTTGAGGAATCTGGGGAAGTTTTTGATGAAACAGATAACGAGGTTCAATGACTTTTGATAGAAGTTTAAAAGTTATTTCATTTTTACCAATAGGTATATAACTATTACAAATACTTGAAATTTTAGCTTTTACTGAAGAAGTAGAGTTTCTTACCTCCTGTCATGTTTTCATCCAAAACTGAGACAGATATAAGTCAATATTATGCTTGTGAAAATATACTAACAATAACTTCAAATAACACATTATAATATTTTGCATATTTCACCTATTCTAAAAATGAGGACATAGAAAAATATAACTGAAAAATGTATTTTTTATATTCCAAAAATTACACTTTATAATAACTAAACTTCTTAACAATAAGATTGCAGAATTTTGAGGAATGTCTAACTCACTAAACCACAGAAGAGACAGAGGGAGGGAAGGGATAGGCTTAAAAAGGCATAGACTACTATTAAGTTCTAAACTGCTTCATTGGAAGAATAGCTCAAACAAGAATAATATGTTAGTGTCAGAACTTGGGGAAAAAATGTCCTCATCTAGATTCCCTACACTGAGATATCACTTGCCATATTATTGAAATGCATATGCCTGGTTCTATCAAGTGATTATTTGAAAAATACGTACTATATTGAAAAAGAAAAAAAAATACTTTAAATAAACTTTTTTTTTAATGAGAAGAAGAGAACGAAAAAGGAGAGAAAGAAGAAGAGATTGGTACAAGGAAGTAGAGAAAAAGATAGAATAGAGGAAAATGAGATAAACTAAAAATGGTCAATTTTATGTGTTACCATTACTCATTAGAAGCTTATTATCTTTATAATAAGCATCTCAATCTTAGGCAAACAATGATGTGCTAGATGGTACAACTTTAAAATTGTTTCCCTCATGCAATAAATTTCTAGATTTAGAGTTTTCCTAACTAGTATTAATATTCTACAAAAATTGTTTTGGATACACTACTTCAGAAAAAAAGAACTCTGTCTTTCCTCAATAACTCTTCAGTTCCTCAGTAAAAAAACAACTTCCTAAAATAAAAAGGATTCATGGAAATAAGGCAATTATTTACAAATAAATAAAATTTTCAATAATGAATTACCAATACCAAAGGCAAACTAATATAACTGTAAATTTCTTGTATATGACTTCTAACAAATAGGCTCTTCCTAGTTTTATTAAGATATAATTGACATATAACTTTGTATTAAAGTGTACAACATAATGATTTGATATGTGTGTACACTGAGAAATAATTACTACAATAAGCTTAATTAGCATTCAGCAATATATCTTAATAAGTCTTTTTTTTGTTTGGCTGAGCCACATGGCACATGGGATCTTAGTTCCCCAACCAGGGATGGAACCATGCCCCCTGCAGTGGAAGGGTGGAGTCTTAACCACCGCCAGGGAAGTCCCTTAACAAGCCTATCTTTAAAGGTTCTTATCTTTGTATTCAAGACTATTTCCATTGAAACATATAAAACATTTTCTAATGTCAAAGCAAAAAATAAGAAATAGCTGTAAATAAAAATGGAGCATCTCCTCCCATTCAGATTCAATCCAGAAACCTACTTAGAATTTGCACATTTCCGATTATTTTTACAACAACCAGAAACCTACAATGTAGATTAAGTAAATATAGTATTTTTGCTTAAGATCTCCATGAAAGGTTGAAGAATTTAAGCTGAGATGATAATATAAAAGATTTCTTTTTATTTTGATGACTAAAATTGGAGAAACAAATTTTTATGTCTTTTACAAGAAACTAAGTGAAAAATCACTTTTACAGTATATGACAAATATCAACTCCTGTAAAAACCAGAGAAAAAAACAAAAGAAAATAACCAGAAATATAACTCTTAGATTTAATATACTATTGCAAAAGACAAACCAATTCTCATATTTTTTGTCTCTGTCTCCTCTCCACCATTTCCCTTAATGTAACTGCAAAAACACAGGTTAACTAATAACTATTCAAAGAGCTAAGCAACCATCAACAAAACAAAAAGACAACCTACCAAATGGGAGAAGATATTTGCAAATGACATATCCAATATGGGTTTAATATCCAAAGTGTATAAAGAACTCATACAACTCAACAACAACAAAAAACAATTTTAAAAAGGGCAGAGGAGCTGAATAGACATTTTTTCCAAAGAAGACATACAGATGACTAACAGGTACATAAAAAGTTATTAAAATCACTAATTATTAGGGAAATGCAAATCTAAACCACAATGAGGCATCATGCCTGTTAAAATGGCTACTATCAAAATGGCAAGGGCTTCCCTGGTGGCGCAGTGGTTGAGAGTCCGCCTGCCGATGCAGGGGACACGGGTTCGTGCCCCAGTCTGGGAAGATCCCACATGCCACAGAGCGGCTAAGCCCGTGAGCCATGGCCACTGAGCCTGCGCGTCCAGAGCCTGTGCTCCGCAACGGGAGAGGCCACAACAGTGAGAGGCCTGCGTACCGCAAAAAAAAAAAAAAAAAAAAAAAAGGGCAAGAAAACAAATGTTGGCAAGGATGTAGAGAAAAGGGAACCCTCATATGCTGTTGGTGACAATGTAAATTGCTACAGCCACTGTGGAAAACAGTATAGAGTTTCCTCAAAAAATTAAAAACAGAACTACCATATGATCCAGCATTTCCCCTTCTGGCTACTTATCCAAAGAATATGAAAACATTACCTGAAAAGGATAAATACACCCCTATGTTCATCACAGCATTATTTACAATAGCCAAGATATGAAAGCAACCTAAGTACCCATCAATAGATAAATGGATAAAAAATGTGGTATATATACACAAAGGAATATTACTTAGCCATAAAAAAGATGAAATCCTGCCCTTTGTGACAGCACAGATGGAGTTAGAGGGTGTTACGCTAAGTAAAATAAGTCAGACAGGGAAAGACAAACACCGTATGATTTCACTCATACATGGACTATAAAAAAACAAACAAAAAATCAAAATAAAAGAACAAACCAAACCAAAAAAAAAAAAAAAAAAAACCCACAGAAACAAACAGTTAGATACAGAGCACAGATTAATGGTGAAAGAGTTAAGCAAAATAACAAGCATAATAATACAATTGTTGAAAATATTTATTTGGATCATGTTACCTTAAATAAGTCATCTCTTTACCAGAAGAGAAGAAGAAAAGATTCAAGCAAATAAAATCCTTCTCTGGAAATAAGAGTGGTATATACTTATTATATAAAAGAATAAATAGAATCTTCAATTATCAGCTCCAATGTCCAAAAATAATTAACATGCACTGAGTAGAAACAATAGTCTTGGCAGTTCCTCTTTATATTACATACAAGGGACCATGTATCTTGAATTAGTGAAACATTTTCATTGCAGAATTTATTAAACTTCACAGATTTTAATTAAACCCAACCAGAGGCAGGTGAAAAGCCTTTGATATTATCATTCCCATTTTTCCAGATGAGTTAGCTCCTGGGTTCCTGTTTTTATGTAATGCTTTCTGCCCTTCAAAATTATATGAGACAGCCTAAGAGTGACTTCTGAGATGATTTTCTGACTTTTTTTCTCACAAAGCTGATGAATTCAAGTCATAACAATATGGTTTAACTTAATATTAGAAATGGGACTTTGGAGCATAAAGATTTACAATAACTACAGGAAAATCACACAGCTGCCAACTATGCATATACTATTTGAAAATGCATATTTTTAATAAACTGGTTTCCAAACAATAAGACCCAAGACATGCCACGTCAACATTTGACTCGTTTGGCTTCTTATTCTAAGGTACCAAGACATAAAATAAGGGAAGGAACAAAGGAAAAGAATAGGAGGAAATGAAGGTTAAATATGTTCTCATATTTCAAAAAGAAAAACCACAATAATTTCTCATTCTTCAACATATTCATCATTAAACTTTTAGTACATAAATGGTAAAGAATTTTTTTTTAACTTGGTCATACAGAAGATGTCTTTAGAATCAATTTGTCAAATGAAGGAATTAGTATGGATCACTAAAGACAATACTCTCAGAGAAAGGGAATAAGATAATAAAATTAAAACAATAAAAAGTTAGAAGCTAATGGCAAAGTTGTGGATTGGTAACATGGAAGCATCTTATTAAATATAAACTTTCATGCTAATCTGGCTTTTTTACACAAAGATACTTCATATCAGTGGAACATGTGAGTTTAATATTTTTCCATTAATAGTCAAAAATTAGCAATAACGTATTAATTCCCCTTGATCCTGAATCTACATACATTACAAAATAAATCCAAACAGATACATTTTCTGAAATCAGGTAGTACCTGGAACTGCTCTTCTGAACAACAAGGTAGAGAGAACTCTGATCCCAGGAAGAAGGTATACAATTTTTTCTTTTTTTTTCTACTTCTTCAACTAAGTAAAACTAAAAACCCTGAGCATTATACATAAAACAAACATAAGAATACCCTGAAAACTGGAGAGAATAGGCAGACAAGTTAGGGACCTTAAGATTCAAGGAACGACCTGGTGGTGAGTTCCTAGGTTTTCTTTTGGATTTACAGAAACTAGACGTAGAACACAAAAAAACTGGCAACCTGAAAACAACAACAGGTGCAGACAAAAAAGTGTCCAACTAAAGCTTCCTCTCTTGGGCCAAAGAACCAGGAAAGAGGCATCACAGTAATTCAGGAAACTTTTAACAAAACCACTTTTCCCAAGGCAAACAACACAGAAAACACTGTACCCAACCACCATCCATGCCATCAAATGCCAAGAAATGCCTAGAGTTCTGCCCCCAGTAGGTTATAACAAGACAGCTTAATATTCCCCCCAGAAGGATGGTATCAGAGAAGGCATAGCAGGGACCTAAGACTTTCATCCCCTCTAGGCAATAATAAGAACCCCCAACTCCATATTATCAATAAAGATTACATGGGGAGCTTGGATACCCACACCCAACCAATAGTAATGAAGCACCTCTTATAAGGTAGTGTGAGCAGAGGCCAAGTGGAGACTTTCACCACTGCCCACAGTTAGGATGCTCCCCTGCCCTGTGGTGTCAGTGGAGGCCACACAGGAAGTAGTAACAAAGCACTCTTACTCCTACAAATCAGGGAGGCATCAGTAGAGGACTGGTGGGAACTGGAGGTCCCAGCCTCACCCAGCAGTGATAAGGAGCCCCCTTATTAAGAGCAGCCAAATGGGAAACGTGAACTTCTATCTCCATACGACAGTAACAAGGCAGCACTCAAGCTCCCCCGTTGGGGCAGTGACAAAAGAAATCAGCTAAAACAGAAGATTTAAATAAAATCCAGAGATTCATAACATAATACACAAATGTCCAGGTTTCAACTGAAAATTATTCATCATCCAATAAGACTCAAAGAAATGAAAAATTGAATAATGTCCATACTGAGATGACAGAAGTGTCACAATTATCTAAGATTTTAAAGGGACTATCACAAAAATGTCCCAAAGAGTAATTACAAAAACACTTGAAACAAATAAAACAGATAATCTTAGCAAAGAAATAGAAAGTCTCAGTAAAGACATATATGATGTAAAGAAGAGCCAAATGGAAAATTTAGGGCAGAAAATTACAATAACCAAAATTAAAAACTCAGTGTATAGCCTCAAGAGCCAAATGGAAAGGACAGATAATAGAATTGGTTAACTTTATATACAAAAAAAAAATTATCCAATTTAAACCACAGAGAAGAAAAAATGAGAAAAAAATTTGAAAAAAGCCACAGAAACTATAATAAAAGATCTACCATTCCTGTTCTGATAGACACAACATGCCACCCCCCACAAGATGTCCACATACTAATCGCTGGAACCTGTGAACATGTTGCATATATGTCAAGGAAAATATCCTTCAGGAATCATAGGGAATAAAGATATCCTCAGATGAAGGAAAACTAAGAAAATGTGTTGCCAAAAACCTATTTTAAAAGAATGTCTGAAAGTAGTGCTCTAAATCGAATGGAAATAATAAAAAGTAGGAATCATTATCAGGAAAAAAAAAAGAATATAGTAAGAAAAAATAAAGGTTAATACAACAGACTTTCCTTCTCTTCTTAAATTATATTTGACATTAGAAGCAAAATTTTGACACTGGTGTGGTTCTGAATATATGTAGAGAAAATAAGACAACTATATTATAAATGAGGGAGGGCGAAGAGACGATAAGGGAGACATACTGGTGAAATGTTGACAATAGTTGACTGTGATGTCATTTATACATAATGTAATACCTAAAGCAACCATATAAAAAGACATTAAAAACACTAAAGGTCTTCCCTGGTGGCGCAGTGGTTGAGAGTCCGCCTGCCGATGCAGGGGACACGGGTTCATGCCCCCGTCCGGGTGGATCCCACATGTCGCGGAGCAGCTGGGCCCGTGAGCCCTGACGGCTGAGCCTGCGCGTCCGGAGCTTGTGCTCCGCAACGGGAGAGGCCGCAACAGTGAGGGGCCCGCGTATCGCAAAAAAAAAACAAAAAAAAACCACTAAAGATGTAAGCCTTAACATTAAATTAACATATTCAATAACTATATTCTATATTATATAAATTTATACCAAATAAAAGACAAAGATTGACAGATACGGTATCTACAAGAAACTCACTTCAAATATAAGAATATAGGCCGATTGAAAGTAAAAGTATTTTCACTATTTCAATGTCATACCCTGTTTGTAATATTCTACTGCAGTTCTGCCATATATCACCATTGGGGAAAACTTAGTAAAATGTAAAAGAAATCTCTCTGTAATACTTCTTACATGTCAATCTACATCTATGTATAAATTTTATATATAAAAAGTTTAATTCAAAACAAAGTAAAAAATTCAATATTAAAATTCGTTTTGAAATAATGTTTGCTTATAATCCTTTACTACAGGGCCTTAATTAGGAATTGTAATATGGAATAATGAGGCATTATAATTATGCATATTTTTAAATTAATACCAATATGATTAAGTTATTCCAATAATTTTCATAAAGACATCAAAAATTTGATCTAAATAATAAAATGTCCAAAGATTTACTAAAGTGATTAGTATAGTAAATGCTAGGGAAATTGTGTAATTTAACTTCCAATATTTGCATACATATTCAACTGTGTTTATTAGATATGCACATAAACTATAAACTTTCAAAATAGAAACATTTTATAATTTTGAGTTGAGAGTAATTGTATATTTATTAGACAATCATTTCTAGTTTAAATGGACAAATTTCACACCATTAATTGGTCTGTAAGTTGCAAAACTAAAAGTGTTTCATATCATTTCTTAGGATATAGTTATAACTTCAGGAATTACTTCCGTCTCTTCCTGTTTACATACTACTGGATTGGCAAAAAAATTCGTTCGGGTTTTTTGGTAAGATATTATGGAAAAACCTGAATGAAAATTTTTGGCCACCCCAATACTAAAATTTCTATGAAAATTATAAAATTGATGTAATTTAATAAAAAATATTTTATTTTTTAGTACATAGTAGATTCCAAACATTGTACACTATGGAAATATTAAGGGTCAGTACATAAATTTAATACATTTAATGTATTTGAAATTCCTCAGTATGAAGTTAATATACCAAAGTGTTCAGTTAATATATGAGAATATTTTAATGTGGGTATTTTTATCAGGTTTTATATTTATTATTTTACAATACATTATCAGACCCAAGCCTCTTTTCATAGGTTGCAATTTGTAATATAACAAAATATTTTTCAAATTATTCACTGTATAAAACATTTTATGTACCTCTTAAATTGTACAGAAATTTTTTTCCCCAAGATAGTATAAAAAAGCTTATTTAGAATATCGCAAAGCTTGCTGTCAAAGCTTAGTTGCAATAATGTTACATCTTCTTTTAAATCATTTTCCTTGAAAACCTAAGACACATGAGAGATTTCATTGGAGATTAACGAATAAATAAAAAAGACTACCTTAAAGAAAATCTTTCACCTTAATATATAGTAGAGTGAAATAAGAATGTAAAAGCCCACTAATCATCAGGGAAATGCAAATCAAAACTGCAATGAACTATCAACTCACACTGGTTAGAATGGCTATTGTCAAAGAGACAAGGAATAACAAGTGCTAGTGAGGATGTGGGGAAAAGGGAACCCTTGGGCACTTTTGGTGGGAATGTATTTTGGTGCAGCCACAATGGAAAACAAAACGGAGGACGTTGTTCAAAAAATTAAAAACAGAACTAATACATAATCCAGCAATTCCACTTATGGATATTTACCCAAATAATACAAAAACACTAATTCAAAAAGATACGTGTCCCATGTTCATTGCAGCATTAGTTACAGATTCAGTTTAGCTAAATAATTATTTATTAATGCTGTGTTTCCACTCCTGTTTGTGGTAGGTGGGATACTTTCAGGGAATTATGGAACCTCTTTGGGGGAATCAACAAAACAAAACCAAATTTACTAAGAAAGCATTATAAAATGAATAACCATTAAAGGTAATATAAGCAGAACAGCTCTAATTTATTTCCTCCATTTAGAATGCTGTCCCTAGTCTCTAGTCATCTTTCAAAATTTATCATATATTCGGGCAAGCTTACTGGGAAACATAACACTTCAATAAATTTCTAAGGTGAGTCAAGCACCCACATCAGAGCTCCCAGAACATCCTCTCCCTGCCCTTTTCATAGGACTTAGCCCCACTGAACTGAAATTATTGAGTTACCTGTCTGTGACTCTGGCCAAACAGTGAGCTTTTAGAGACAAGCTATCACAGCACTTGGTGGGCTGGAGTGGAGATTTGAGAGGTGATGTATTACCCAATCTGTGTTTATTAAAGTGAATGAATGAGGGTTAACATTCATATTAACACATTCTTAATATTTAATCTAAAAAAAAAGTTTTAATGACTTTAAATCCTTTCAAAAACTGGTTCTCATCTTAAAATAGAATTATCACTTCGTTCACTGAATTTTTAAAGTGATTTTCTCAGAAATATCACTGCATTTGAAAGTGTTTGGGAAATATCTCAAATCTCCCAAGTATTTCCTGACATCCAGTAAGTAAAACATAAGTAGTCGGTCCAGCAACTCAGCTTAAGATGTACTTGAAATTTCTGACAAGTCACAAATGTGGAGAAAACAAAATTTCAAGATAAGGTAATTGATCATTTTTCTAACAAAAGATAAACACTGAAAGAGCTATTAGCCAAAATTGCATGTGAAAGAATGGAAATATCATTAATAAATCAAACCTAGAAGTTAAATATTGCTCTTAAGTATTAGTATGCATATCAGTGTGGAACAGCCAGTTATCCATATAAGAGGTGAACAAAAATGTGAAAGCTAGTATTTAAGAAAGAATCCTGCTTATTCTGTTAACAATAATCTCTACAGAGGAAGGAGGGCTGGCAAATTATTATTACTGACATCACTTGCCTCCTGATATGACGCACTGAGAACACCGTATCATTTTTGTGGTATTCTTGTCAAAAACGTCTAACGTGAATCTAATCTTGAGAAAACATCAGAAAAACTCAAACTGAGGGACATTTGTAAAATAACTTCCTATACTATTCATAAATGTCAATGTTATGAGATGCAAAGAAAGACTGAGAAACGCCTAAAAAAAAAAAAAGGAAAAAAGAAACTAGAGAGGCACAATCACTGAACGTAATGCATGATTAGGGATTTTCTCTTGCTATAATGGACATTATTGGTACAACTGACGACACGTGAATAAGGTTTATAAACAGGGCTGGCTTCGTGGGCATGTAACCAGTGTAGTCACACGAATGCCATGCGCAAAAGGATCAGCAATTTGGGTTAAATGCACTTCATTAACCATGTTGACATTCTTCATAATTTTATCTTTGCATCTGTGTTTGCATATGAAGCCCAATGATACGACAGAACACGTATATCACTGTGCTAAAAAAGGTAGTTTTTTTTTTTTTTAGCAACTGTGGTTACAGGTAAAAGTTTAATATTTTGGGTAATGTGGTTGAAGGATATACAGAAATTCTTTGTATAATTCTTGCAATATGTCAAATTAAAAGAAGAAAAAATATCCTGTTCTATCTAGCTCACCTCTCAATACTACGCATTTTTATAACCTAGGCTTAAAGAATTACAAAAATAAAGTTATGGAAAAACATGTTATTTTAAAGTGTCCAACACCAATTCTTTTAAAGTAATGAGTAACTGAAAACAACTTTTAGAGTTTTAATTTTTCTTCCCTTACATTTGCCAAAATGCTGATTTAAGCAATTATTTTTCAAAAAGAACATTACACACATACACACACATGCACACACATTCATCTGAATTATTGTAAAAATCTAGTATATCTATACTCATAGACAAAAATGTAACTATAATGTGTTACCTTTATTCTAAACTTCCCTTTCTGTGATCCCTTAATTAAACTGGATTAAGTTTTAGTTCTACGAAAGGCTAAATATTCAAAAAGTTCATTTTAAAATGTCAGAATAACACTTCTTTAAAAGTAAGGCATAGCAAAACCCATTCTTCTTTTGGATTAACCTTACAGATCAAATCATTGTCAATAATTTTTATTTTAATAATAATATAAATCAAACATAAAAATCAATGCAATCATTTTTAGAGTCCCAGTAAAGTTATATTATCTAACGCTTAGAAGTCACTTTAAAAAGAAAGTATTGATATAACATTTTATTTTCTGGTTCAAATTTTGGTTAAAAGGGCTTATGGTAATATTCTTTTTTTAGATATTGCTTAAAAAGAATAAAAAATGAATGAGGTGACTTTTTGTGTAACGGAAACATTTAGACCTCTACACGATCTGGTTTTTTTGGATGGCTTTCTTTCATTTAGTTCAACTGGTCTAGGGTTTTGGAATTGTGAATTAATTAAGGTTATCACAGTGCCTAATTTTTTAGACATATCAAAAAAGAAAATAAATGGTATTTTTCCTGCTTGATAAATATGAAAAGGAAAAGTTTGGGATGAGACGGACATAGTTATCATAAAATTTTTCAACAAAACTGGAATTTTCAGTGATTTTTCTCAAAACATATCTTTGCTTTTATTAAAAGATAACTGGAAAAACAAACTAATAAAACAAGCAGAGCTAGTCCTGGGGCATAAAATGCCAGTATCAGATTTCCACAGCCAAAATCATTGTTCTTATGACGTGTTAAGAGTCAAGACAAAATTAATAAGTAAATTGTACTATTTAGACTTAAAAGTCAATATATGTAAGCTGAAGATTCAACAGCTTTCTTTATTACTAATGACTCTTAAATTAATCTTTAAGAATAATTTTAAAACTGTCAGAAATAAGCTTAATAGCTTGTTAGATTTAGCAAGAGGAAATACACTTTGGCATCATATAAACTCAGTGTTTTCTTATTGAAATTCCAGAAAAAAATAAAAATCAGGCTATCACTGAATTTAGGTTTGAACCTCAGTCTATCTAAAATCATACGTATTAGTTTCAAGAATTTTAAAATTCATCATTACTGACTCTTTTGTAGTTTATACAAATAAAATAATCCACATTAAAAAAGCAATTTCCAAGTTAAATACTGGTAAGCAGGGGACGTTTTCACAAGGCTTAAGCAAGAAAACCAAGCTTCAGTCCAAAATCAGTCCTCCATACCAGTAAGAGCTGGAAGATAGATGTGGGGCTTCTGGTAACCTATTCTCACAAGCAGGGAAAGATCAAATTAATCTCTGTACAGTCTACAACCAGGCAAGTCTTTACAAGCAGTAGAGAAAGGGGAAAAAATGGACAGCAGCTAATACCCCCATGAGCTACAAATACCCAGGTGCAGGGTCAGTAGTTTAAAATAGCCTTCTCATTGGCCAACTGGGGCCCAGCAAGAGAAGTAAGGGCCAAACTAATAAGCCTGGCACATTTGGAATTCATTGTCGGCAAAGAGAAGGGAAAATACCCACAAGAAAAAAGCATACAGAAGAGTATAATAGTCAATTTAATGCAGTGTTCACAAGAATCTTGCTGGAAGTTAAATTTTGTAAAATTTCTCTGAGAATCACAGATCCATCTTATAAATAGTAATAAGACTTTATTTTAATTTTTTTTATCTTATTTTCCTTTCCTTCTCCCTCTTCCCCCTGCCCTCCACGTCACAAAATATGATATAATGTAGACTCACCATCATGTGTACTTAGACTAGATGGTTATTTTTCCAGATGCATTCCTCATAAATATAGTCCACAAAATGTTTGTTATGGGTAACTAATTTATAATTTTGAGTCTACGATTGAGTCTATGATTTACTTCATTTACTAATCTATTCTCCCATTCTCTAATGAATTCATTAATTCTGTTACAGAGTACACACACATATACATAAGAATGCAAGCCAAAAGAATTTTTATAGCTTTAAATACAGGCATTTGTGAAATTAATGGCAAAGTATGTACATTACATATGAGCTAATCCAGTCTCCTTCACCTCTTGGGATTTGACTCTCTTTGCCTTTTCCCAATCCTTTAAGATGTTCTATAATAATGACAGAGAAACTTATTACAGAGCTTTGTCTGGAAGGTAAAACTTTGTCCGGAAGATGCAATGTAAACTAAAAATTGGTTTACAAAGCTGGCGTTTTCTTTTGTTTTTTTGTGGACAACTCTAAGACATCATCAAGATGTTACAAATAAAGAAAGATTGTGAGAACCTCAAACCTTGAAGTTTGAGGATTTCATAGAACATAAAGGAAGGAAATTAAAGGATTAACTACTGTTTTTATTGAATTATGCTTTCAGATTCTGTCCAAATCTTAAGGGGCTGGGAGTATTCTCTCATTATGGATTTGCACAAAGAGAAAATTAATATGTGAAAGACTAATGACATATCCTCTTCTGCAATATCAAAGCAAATTATTTTTTAAGCATATTACTTTAGGATAATTCTTCAACAGTTTTTTTCCATATGGCTCTAACCTTGGCTTCCAGTTAGAAAAAAATTACCTGAAATTATCTTTATTAATTCTGCAGAAGTACAATAAAGTACTATAAGGTTTCATTGTATCAGATTTAGGCACTGAATACAAATTTTATCACTGAAATCCAAGTACAGAAGTCCTGCTGAATTACTTATACAATTACTTGCCTAAATTGAATGCCATAGGAATGAAATAAAACCTACACAAATCTGACTAAAGTAATCATATCCATAACATTCATAAGGTTATTTTTATCCTTAGTTGTAATATAAAACCTTACACTCCACTTTATGACAGTTGGTTCCATGGAATGATTTGTGGCATACAGCATACTGTTCTAAGCTAAAGGAAATACCAATGACATCATTTAGCCATTACAGGAGATAAGCTCACCTATTAAAGAACAATACTAACAGTGTTTTATTTTACTAACCTGACATGTCGAGTAAGTTGCACCGAATATTTTCTTCTACACACACATTATAGTTAAAATATTTGAACTACTCTTGCCTCTCCCAACACGAATACATAATATTGCAAAGGTTTAATAATTGCAATGATTTATCAGCCACATTACCTATCCTGTTGTATTTTGATAAATAAGAAAAGGACAAATTTAAAATATACAAATCTGGAAATGACTTTTTAAAAATAAAAGTGGATTATCTATTAACACAGACATATTAAAAATAATTTTAAACACAAAAAAATCTGTAAGTTCACCAGAGAAAAACATCTTAATAAAATGCCTTCTCTATCTCCATCAGTAATATATATCATCTTTAAAATGTACTACTAATTCACAGAAGTGGCATGTAGTCCTCACTAACATTACAAAAAGTAAGTCATTTGACCTTGAAATTTAACCACTCGTTATTCTTATAGGCAGGGTCAAAAGTCACAAAAGAAACTATAGCAGCATAGATGGAGGTTGTATTGTGTAGCATTTTGGTCTCAGCTTGGATTCAAAGCTTGCCTTTCCACATGTTAGCTGTGTAATCAACCACAACTTTTTTCTCCTTAGTTTTCTCAGCAATACCATAAAGAACAAATAGAATCTGTTCTCACAGAGTTAGTGTGAAAACTGAACAAGGTTTTATATACGCAAATAGTAGGTGTGCAAGTCCTTCTCAATAAATGTTAACTATTTTCATTACGAATATTTTTACCATTTCAGTGAATGAACGAATAAACTGCTTAGGTTTGTTTGTTCCTGGTAATGTCTTTGACTTCTTTTCAAATACATTTTGCTGCACTGAATAAAATACAATGTAACCATAAGTCACATCTGGCAAAGAGCATTTCTGTAGGCTTAGCATTATAGTGACAATCAGATGTTGAATTATACAGAATAAAATGCATTCTTTTTCTGCTGTGGCTTACCATTACACTGAGTAAGGGTAATTATCAATACTTAGAAAGCTTAGCATTTGGCAATGTGAAAAACATGTTTTGCATTTACTACAAAGAAGCCTCTCAACATAAGAATTTGGTAAAGTTAGGATCAAATCTAAATTTCACTTTGCATCCCTAAATTTTAAAAAATCTATGTCTTACAGCCAGTACTAATGTTTACTTATAATTTTATATTGTATATTTTTTACTTCAGAATTAAGAGGAATTTGAATCACAATAAGTGATATATACCAGAATACAACCTGGTGTTCCATTGGGCTTAATGAATAGTTCTCATGCCAGAGGAATGCTTCAGTCTTACAAAACTTAACTCTTAACAAAAGTTTTTATTGTCATCATAAATCTCAAGTTAAAGTATCCCTTTGGGTATTACTACAGATATGTATCAGGACTAGGTAGATCATAACTAATACAATTAAGATTAAGTGCTAGGAGTCTACAAATAGTACCACTTACAGAACTGTGCCCTTTTATTAAACATATAATAATAAGAAATGTAAATAGTTACTATAATACTAAGTGCAATTAAGACTGAGTTCCTGTCACACATGGAAAAACTTATCAAAGCCTATGAAATTTTTGTTTCCTTTCCAAGTGGAATTGTTCATTCACTGTAAAATCAAGTCGTTTTTTAATTTGCCAATATTTTTGTATTCTCCATGATGAACAAGTAGCAATGTTTCCAAAGACTTGACATCTACATTCCCTCCTCAATTAATCCCATCTCTTTTCAAAGAGGTAAGTAGTTACTATGAAAAGTATTCAAGCCCCAGTCTGGGAGAGGGTTTAGCAAAAAACTTCTGGTCAAGTGGAGTGCATTGTAAGCATACGCACCACATCTTTATTTGCATCTCAGTTGTCTATATATGTATATATCATCACTTTCTATTTTATTCTCATGAGTATTTCAAATATTTTTAATATTCTTTTGTAGTATTAGGACACTACTAACATACTAGAGTTCTAAAAAGACAAAAAGCTTTTTATTTAAGGCATTATTTAATCATGATTCTGATACTTTTTGAAAAAATTATTGAAAACATGAATAGATTTTCCCTTTGACTGATATTAACCAAACATTTTTTGCCAAGTAAAAAGGTAAACATGTTATCAATTTAGACCAAACTACTTATATACACTATCAGGATTTTTAAATTTCATTCAGAGTGATGATAAAAAATTGATGGATTGAAAGTTTCCACTTCTTAGCAGTAACACCTAGTTGAGGCATCCTCTATTAATAAATATTAAAGCCAGGATAAAGAAATGTCAAATGATATGATTCTAAACTTTTTCAGATAAGTTGTTTTAAATGTAAGTAAGTAATTTTTTACAGACTACAGATTTATTCTTGTATTTCTGCAGACCAAAAAGTTAGCTGCAATTGGAAAAAAGCAAGGTACTATTCCCCTCATAGTAGCTGAACAGGAAAGACTACAGATGCATGTACCCCACAATGACAAGGTTTTTTGGGGGGTTTTTCCCCACAAAGCTGCTTCCTTTCTCTAGAACATTCCTCTTCAGTCCCCAGGGAGGCCTTCTCTGAACCTATCTCGGATAGGCTTTATATTATATATTACATATATACTCTTTATTACTATAATGGCCTCAAAAATATTTTTCTTTTCCTTAGAGAAGTTATTTCAGTTTGCTATTACACATTAATTAGTGAAATTACTTGAGTGATGTCTATCTCTGCCAATAGACTATAAACACCATGGTACCAGGAACTTGCTGACTAATACATATACATTAACTAAAACAGAGCACAGAGTAGGTGTTATGGAGTAAATTGCTCCCTTCCAAAATTCATACATGATTGTGTTTGGAGATGGGGCCTCTAAGAAAACAATTAAGGTTAAATATCATGAGGATGAAGCCCTGATCTGATAGGATTAGTATCCCTACAAAAAGAGATACCAGCGACCTCCCTCCCTCTCTCTCTCTCCGTGAAAATGTAGGGAGGAAAGGTCATGTGAGGACAGTAAGAGGGCAGCCACCTACAAGCCAGGAAGAGAGTCCACACCAGGAACCAAATAGACAGGCACTGTGAGATGGGGATTCTAGCTTACAAAATTATGAAAAAATAATTTTTTGTTGTTTAACCCACCCAGACTATGGTATTTTGTTATGGCAGCCTGAGCTGACTAATACAGTGGATAACTAAAAAGATGTATTGAATGATTGACTGAATAAGTGAATGAATAAAAGATAGGAAAAACAAAAACCTTTTCTCTAAATTCATGAGAAAGAACAGCATTTAATGTAACTTTTGGCACTTGCCAGCCTTTATTCACTCTACCAAAGGTAAAAAATGTGACTTATCTAACTGATGAGTTTAGGGAAGAACCTGGCATACCCGGCTAAATTATTTTCCCTCTTCCATCTGTGGGCAGCCAGGCACACAAAGGAAACACAGATTCTAGTGTATTATTCCATACCATAAATTTTACAGTGGCATCACCCTACATGGGGAGGCCTGTATGTACCCCTCTGAGCTTGACACCGCTTAATTCCGGGATGCAATGTTAGGGAGCTAACATTGCAGCTATATGCATAAGCTACATTCTCCAGTCACTTTAATCAACATTTTGACCCCCATCTACACAAATATTCGCCTAGCTCTCACCCTGATTAAACCTCACATGTGGAAAAAAACACGCTACTTTGGGGGCATATCAAATCCATGTAGATGATATTACTATTGTTTCAAAATAGAATGGGTCATCAAATATTCACATCATCAATGAGAACTGATATAGAATTTAAAAAAATAATTTGGGATACATAAGTGTTTAGTGTTGAAGTACTAATTTTTGTCATGCAGGTAGACATTATACTTTGCATTTCAATAAACAAACAACCCCCCCAATAAAAATAAAAAAACAAAAATCAGAAAATAAAAAAGGTCAGGGTTTGGCAAACTACAGCCCACAAGATTAATCTGCCACACTGCCTGTTTTTGTACAACCCACAAGCTCAGAATGTTTTTTTATATTTTATAATAGCTAAAAGAAGAATATTTCATGACATGTGAAAATTATATGAACCTCAAATTTCAACATCTACTTAAGTTTTATTGGAACACAGCTATGCTCATTTTTTAGCATATTGACTACAGCTGTCATTGCACTATGACAGCAGAGTTCAGCAGTTAGGACAGACACCACATGTCCTGCAAAGCCTAAAATGTTTACTATCTGGCCCTTTATAGAAAAAGTTTGTGGATATCTGCAACAGACCAATGGTCTGTAAAATGATGTTTAATTTTAAAATCTGATCCATTGGCATTCTTACATGACTAAGTATTCATAGAGAAGTACTTAATCTATGTTATTGATTCAAATATACGTTACAAGTTTTTGAACTATTTCATGAGAAGTATTAGCCTAATTAGCATTTTCTGTATTTAGAGATGAAGATGTAGAAAAATATTTGTTCTTATTTTTACTTATTCTTGTCAAAAATGTCACCAGATCACATGCTCCTTAAAGCATATAAATTCAGACAGTGACAAACTTAGCATAACTAAGCCTATAATAGGTGCTCAATAAAGCACCACTACCATCATACAAGAAAAATTCCTTACCTGAGCAGGTCTCTACTGTTTCTACAGCACAAACATTACCCAGTCATGCCTATATATATGTAACACATTTGTTTTCCAGCATATGCTAAATATTACATTTCTATAAAAAATGAGACAGGAATGTAGCATAACAGTTTAATGATTATTATCCCCATTTGTGACCAAAGTGTATTCTTCAAAAATAAATCTGCAAATACATTTTATGTTTAGCGATCAGTGTCTTCAACTACTTTTTACTGTACCAATTTTTTTATGTGTCCAATGTTTTGTGTTTTGGGTTTTTTTTTTGCTTTTTGGCCGTGCCGTGTGGCTTCAGGATCTTAGCTCCCCCAGGGATCGAACCCAGGGCCCCGACAGTGAAAGCCCAGAATCCTAACCACTGGACCGCCAGGGAATTATCTTTATGGGTCCAGTGTTCTTAAACACCTTGAATTACTCCATCTCATTTCTTCCTTGAGACTCTTTTCATGTTGATGATAAAAATTAACTTAACAAAAATGGAATTTTAAACAGTTGTCCTAACCTAAATATTCAAAATGAAAGCTTATAAGCAAAAGTCCAGTACTACAATTCTATCTACACATTTTCTAAAAAATTTTCAGTGAAAAAAAATCTTCTTCCATATGCATTATCATGAGTTCCCTAAAGTCAGATTCTGCAGATGTGTTAAAAATGAAAATCATAAATAAATTTTAAAAACGTAAAAGGTACTATAAAAATAATCATTTAAAACCTAATGAAAACACAGCATCCACATGAGAATTACAACAGACCTTTCAGTGTACTGCACAAACATGTGACATACTATTAAGCAAATATAATTAAGGACAAGGGAGCTGGACCTTTTTTTTTTTTTTTTTTTTTTTGGTAACTTTAGCTGCACATATGGAGCATTTTGTTTCACTTCTGGTTTACTTTCTTTTAATCAAAGACCCCCACTGTAATGCCTTCACACAGGGCTCAGTGTTGTGGTTACCATGGAAACCATAATTCTGAATGTCCTAACTTGTGTGATTAAAATTTAACACAAAGTAACATTGAAAGTCTCCCTCATTTCCACTACCACCAATATCCAATTCTAATTAGTAGCACAATAACTGGTTTGGAAGGAATAAAGAGCTCTGACTACTATAGCCTCACATCGCCAGTTATTCACAGGGAATCTCATGGACAATCTATAGTGATGGCTCTCTTTTACAAAATGCCAGGTTTAAACAGGAATTATTTCTAGTTGACTTTCTAGTCTTCTGTACAAAACAAAGTATATCATTTTTCTTCTTTCTTATACTGTGAGTTTTTTTAATTCTATATTTATTTCATTTGACTATTCCACTGGAGCAGAAGCTTTTTATAATAATTATATTCATTTCTATAATTATTACACTACTTTCAGCATGGAATTAACTCTTCCAGCTATATTAATTATTAAGATACCACATATGCAAAACCTTTTTATTTAACTGAGGTTTAAAAATTCAACTAGATCTTTCCCCTTTTCTTCATTTTTAAAATGAACACTCTAATAGAAGCTGATAAACTCTCAGTACTCCATTAAGGAAATATATGCTCTCTTGCTGATTATTTTGATTTGCAGAAAATTATATTGTCTCAGGGGCACACTTGCACTGATCATGTGCCCTGGTACTCATCGCCTCTACTTAAAACTAAGTACAAATTTACTGCATTCGTCAACACAACATTTTAAATCTGGAAATTATACCCTGCCATCCTGACTGAGCTTCTTGTCTACCTTACCATATATAAGAGCAAACATGAATGACATTCTTTCTCACTTCTAAAATCCCAAAGGAAAGAGTCTAAGTTTGTAAAGCAAGTGGGAAGATTTAAATACGAAACATTTAGCACCAGTAAGATACTGCAGTCATTTAGTTCAATGATCTCAGATTTTAGGGTAGAAATTCAAGTCCATGGAAGTAAAATCCTATCTTTAATATGTACTAATAGAACCAGTACATAGTAGTAGTTTAAGTACTCATTTACTCATTTAGTATTTTTATTCATTACAAAGAGTGACATTTCTCTTATTATTAGTTGATGACTTTTTCTACTTTTATTTACAAACCTAAATACATTAAAAATATAAAGTATATATAATATTTGTAAAATAGATCTTGAAAATTAATGAGATTAGCCCAGAAGATAAAATAGGAATAAATTAATAATTCTGTTATACATTATTATCTAATATATGATTTATGTCATTTAAAAATTGGATTTCGTACGGAAAATAATCCACTTTAAAGATTGCATCTTTAACCATAAAAACACACTTTCAACATCAATGCCAAACTAGTCAGCAGTGCCCTTTTCTAAATTATATTAACTCCTATTATGAAAAATATAAAAAATCATCTCTATTCCTGTTTCACACAGTTCATTTAATGTTATTTATCTATTAGTAAAGATCTGAATACTAATTGAAGTAAGCAATTTTCATTTCAGATATCATGACATTTGAATAAAAAATAATTTTAGTATCATTGAATTCTATGGACAATTTCTATTTCCGTATACTTTCTACTTACAAGTAAGGGATTGTCCTGTCCTATAAATGGTCCATTCAGTACTTTTATTTCTAATTAGAATATGTGAATAAATTCAAGTAACCCTAGTATACATTATTCTTTCCTTTGCAATAAGAAAGAAAAAAGGACTTGTGTTGGGGCGGGGGGCAGTCAGGGAGACAGTTGTAGAAGGAGAAAAAGCACATGCAAAAGAGAAGAAGGGAAAAAGAAAGAGAGGTTTCCTTTATTTAAATGTTCTCTACATCAGATATGATTTGCTAATTTAAATGAACATTCGATTTTCACAGATCCTTTGAATATGCTGGTTCATATTTCAAGGGTATACTAAGGAAGTCAAACATGTGTTTTTTAAAAAAAAAAGGTGTTCTACCAGTGGTTCCATATATGGTGTGAGAGGACAAAAGTACAGAGGAAGCCAAAAAGGTGGAGTGGCCAGCCAACCTAGGGAAGCCAGGAAAGGCAGAAGAGAAGATGCTACTTTACCAGGTATTAACTGAATCAGACTAAGGTTGATGGATAGGATTATCATGAATTAAACTTGCTAACCAAGTCCAGATGATGACTTTAAATATGAAATCCTTTGCCATGTTTTAAATGTTAAGAGACAAGAAAAAAGATAACTTACCTCAATGAAAAAACTACGCTGTTCAAGTTGAGCTGTGGTGCCATTTACTGTCAATACATTTACAGAAACTAATAATTCTCACCCTCTGATATCTAATGAAGGGTCTGCTTAAATGGATATTTTCAATCGATCAAAATCCAAATTCAAAGCTAAAATCTCATATTTTATATGGAATTTTATATTTCCAAAGTCTGATTTCTTACTTAATAAATTATCTCATTCAACTATTTCTTAATTTTAACTCTTAGACATTTCACAAAGGATGCTGACAAATTTTCAGGATTGTAGTTTGAGTGAAACATTGTTCAATGAATTTTTTCTCAAGGCAAAATAAAATATAGCAAAACTAACATTACCTTGTTATTTCACCATTCAGAATCTAACCTGCTGGGTGTGATAAAGTCTTCTAAAATACTATGAAGAATGGTTCATTCCAGAGCTTCCAACAGTTCCAGATTTACTTACCTGTTCAAAATATGGTTTGCTATGGTTCTCCAGCGACTGATTTATTACTCATCCATTCTATTTCTACAACTATACACTCAAAGGATCTTTGGAGTACAATACAGGGAAGAAGTAGAATCTTTAAGTTTTAAAATCCCTTCTTTGAAGAAATGATCCTTAAGAGATAAGAGATTCAACATAGCCCTCTGGAGCCTGAAAAGACCAGTTACTATTTTTACAAAAGATTAGCAACTCCTGCAGTTATTCAAATTTTCCCAAGATAGGTACTCATATGTGGCACTTACAAAACATAAGGAACAGAACAGGACTAATCTCAACCAGCATCTTAGAAACAGTGGTGTTCCAGCTCTACAGTGCAAAGGAAGAAAAAAAAGTTTGGTGAGGAAATAGACAACATAGCTAACTAGGAATTGAGAGGTAGGAAGATGCTGTGAAATTCACAATTTTCTGGAGGATTCAGGTGGTCTCTGAAGGAGTTTTAAAAAGCAAAATCTCCAGAGATCATGTGCTTTCATATTTTCATATCCCCACATTTGCACCCATTTCCCTTTTGGATATCTTTTTTTTTTACTGTTTGGTTTTTAATGCTGACCAGACCACAGAAATGGAGGGTAATTCTGCTTCAATCACATTGGTCCTATTCCTTAATTTCTTTTGTAAAATTATTTAAAATTTGAAATTGAGAAAGTTCTGTGAGAAGAACAAGAAGACAAAATTGTTACGGGGGAAAAACACAGAAGTTATACTAACATGCAAAAAAGAAAAAGTTTGTTGCTTTAAAATCCTAACTTTATACAATTTTGTAATAACTGGTAAATGACGATGCAATGATTTGATGATAATTTTTATATAAGTGAACTCCTAGAAACTGCACTATTGCTGTTGTTGTTATACATTATTTTATACTTTTAACATATCTTTATTATATTGGAAACTATGAAATATAAAACCTTATTCTACTAAATCAAATTTCCATTCATCTCAGTGGGTAGTCTCTTCTTCACTAGGTCAATGGATTATTAAAAATTTCATGAAAATATGTTTCCTAGTACCTGGGACATAACAGACACTCAGTGATGTGAATTTGAATGTGAGAAGCATCAAAAACACCAGTCAGGGACTTCCCTGGTGGTCCAGAGGTTAAGACTTCACCTTCCAATGGAGGGTGTGCAGGTTCAATCCCTGGTCAGAGAGATAAGATCCTACATGCCTTGCAGCCAAAAAAAACAAAACATAAAACAGAAGCAATATTGTAAATTCAACAAAGACTTTTAAAACGGGCCACATCAAAAAAAATCTTAAAAAAAAAAAAAACACCAGTCAAAGCACTGCATGAATACATGTTATTGGTGTCAATTTATAAACTAATTTAGTAGCTGGAAAATACGTAAATTTATAGTTAATTTATAGTAACTACATTATACATTAATGTAACAACAATAAAATTTTCCTCCTAGATAAGTTACAAGTTGGATGTTACAAAAAAGTCAGTGACGGGGGAAAGCCAAAAGTGTCTTGGTTACTTTTCATATTTACCTATATTATACAATATGTTGTCAGAGATCAAAGCCCTTCAAATGATAAAATACTCAAGAATTCAGTTCAGAGTCAAGATGGCAATGATTTTCCAATATAAGTCAAAATAAGAAACCTCTCCTTCCAGATTAGTATAATAGATGTTTTAATGTAACTTGATATATGTACATTCTTTAAAAAGTTTCAAAGTACCCAATTTTTGTTGCTCTATGGCATTACCAAAGATAGTAAAAAATGTGGTTTTTTTACTTTAAAGACTTTACCATCATTAACGGCAGAAATGGGCCAGCACTTTGAGTTTGCATTCTAAATGTATTAACGATGAATATGCATAATCGGAAAAAATCTAATGCTATTTAATTCATTTAAACTTTTTTAGAAGTTTACTTTCTGCTATAACTAAAGTTAAAAGAATTTTGTTACTGGATATCACATACGTACAGGAAATGTGGCAAGCATTTGAGTGAAAGGCACAATGTAAGTAGTCTTTCACAAATAAATCCTTTCCCTCTTTAGCTAACATAGGCTATAAGTAAATGCAATTTGGAAATAATCTCAGTTCAGATGTGATCTTCAATTTATGGCGAATATAGTTTAGTGGAGACTCCATTAGCTCATTATTCCTTGTTTGTCTATTAGCATTAGCCCAAGGTGCTCTCTTAGAAGAAGGGATAAAAAAGCAATTAGTGTTACTCTTTCTAAACCAACAGTTGAGCTATTCCCCACCATATCAATGTTTTCTAAATTATATTAAATTTATTCCTTGGATTCTATTGAAGTTCATACCAATTAAAATATTTTCAGCTATCACTTTCTTATCTATTACAAATGGGTTGCAATTGGCTATTTCTTAAATGAAAGCTCTAATTCATTGTGATATTTTGCTGAGTGGGTTTAACCTATTATAGCCCTCATTTTTTCTTTTTTTTTTTTTGGTACACAGGCCTCTCACAGTTGTGGCCTCTCCCGTTGCAGAGCACAGGCTCCAGACGCGCAGGCTCAGCGACCATGACTCACAGGCCTAGCCACTCCGCGGCATGTGGGATCTTCCCGGACCCAGGCACGAACCCGTGTCCCCTGCATCGGCAGGCTGACTCTCAACCACTGCGCCACCAGGGAAGCACCAATAGCCCTCATATTTTTATTATATTTATTGCATAGGATTAACCTAATAGTATATTTTAACTGCAGCTAGAAACAGTCCAGTTGAGATAGAAAGCAGCTGAAATAACATAATACAATAAAGCAAAATTGTTAGAAGTGATTTGTATAGGATTTTGCCCAGGGATAACTTTTCAGAAGCTATATATTCAGCAAAGGTTTTATAATACACTTCCTCTGCTCTTTCCCTATTAGCAATTCTTTTCGAAGGTAGTATCAGAGGGAATTATTGCTACTGTATTTACTGATACAGGTATAATGATAAGAAGCATTCATTGTCTTTGGATATTTATTTGTGCCCAGAATAAATATCCAAACTTTCATTTTCAACTACTTATCACTAGATTATCCATAAAATGACAATCCAAAATATTACTAATTCAGTGTATTTAATCAGGGATGAAATTAAATTGAAATGAAAAAGAACTCTATTAAAAACTGCATTTGTGGAATAATTAATAACATCAAGGATTTCTTCACTCATGGCTGAGAACACTGAGACACAATATAAGAAAAAGTGTCTACAAAATTCAGTTTCTTCATTCAAATTGACAATGGAGAGTTTACATGATTATACATGCATTACCACCAAGTTTTAAGAAACTCTAGCCATTCACAATTTTTGGCAACAAAGCAGCAAACAACTGCCTGCTTCCATTACACTTTTAAGAGGCAATTTGAGAAGCTACTCCCCAGGAATTAAATTTTGTGGATAAACATTTTAGCTTATTGCATTATTGTTCTCAGAATATTGAAGGCAGCACTAAGCCAAACCAAGAAATCTAATTTCTTTATTTCTTTTTTTTCTTAAACAATTAAATTTTCCTCCACTAACACATCTTACGACTCAAGAAAAAAATGCATATAATGTGTATGAGATGAACTAGAAAGATATAAAAGAAACTTTTATTTAAGTGTAAAATTTATAATGTTTTAAAGAAGAAAAATGTAGTCCTCCTGAGCTAAATAAGTTCTAAAGGTATATATTTCAAAGGTTCGTATAAAAATTCAGTGGAGAAAGTTCAGTATTTGGAATTTCATCAATGCTGAGAGCACTGGTGTTTGCAAAAAGTTCACAGAAGATGGTAGCTATCAGTTCTAACCCTCTATTTCATGTTTCTTATCTGATGGTTTTATCCCACCTTTAATGAAACTCTCACACTTCCAAGAGATGTTGTTCTTTAAAAAAAACCAGTATCACAATAATAGCTATATTATTAGGTCTCTACTAAATATATAATAATATTAAAAGGGTCTCTTAATGTACTTAAATTTCCTCAAGTATCTTTACCTAATACTCTATCACCCAGGAAAATTATACTCCCCAGAACAAAATATTCACTATTTTCTAATGAATACTCTAAGAATATCTGTTCTCTGAGAATGTCCATTCTCTGTTCTCCAGTAGTAAAATCCTTCCCATATGCTACCAATTCTGCAAAGCTTTACTAAGGCTTTTTATTCAGAATTACTTACTTCCTTTTTCTCATGTTTCTATTATAGTATTTAGGACATTATAATGTATCTAGTTTTACATGTTTCTGTATCCCCAGCTAGACTTGTGATTTTCTCTATGTCAGGACAGCACCATCATTCCAGAACACAGCAGAGGTCTTACGCACACTAGACACTAATATAATATGTACTAAATTTTTTAAAAGCAAATTAAAATTAATGTTTTAATCTTCATTCCTCTTCAAGATTTACGATGACATTCTTTAGCATTTGAAACATGTTACTTAATGTAGTAGTTATTCTGCATTAAGCAAATGTAACCAAAGATGATGTTTTTAATCAGTCTCCTTTTCTTGTGATTATATAAGCTTGAAATTGTTTAGGAAAAAATGCATATTTATTCTGAAAAAAGTTGAGAATTTATTATGAAGCCTGTGTTTCGTAATTAATGGGAGGCACTAATTCAATAAGTTTTTATTGACATTAGAAATTCTGGAAAAATCTTAAAATACAATTTTCAATAAAGATCTCTAACACTAAAAAATGGGGATATCAATTTATATTTACTCATGTAAATACTTAATATAAAACAAAATCCAGAATTTTTCAAATTACTTAACTTTTTAAAAATAATAGGGAAATTAATGATTCTATAATAGCCAAGCTTTCTAGAATACCTAGTGGATTTCTTCCAAGCACCAAAACTGTTTTTCAAAGTTACATGTATTTTTTAAAAGTCTTTTAAAATGTACTGTATATATCCGTGCTTTCTGACAAAGTATATTAAACACACACAAATGAACTTTTCTTTCTCAATGACCCAATATCACCACAGAATTGCAGTATCCTATTTTTTTTAAGAGCAAGAAGGTCCTTTATGGATAATCTAGTACTACCCTCACTAACTGGACAAATGAGAATACTATAATCCAGAGAGATTATATGATGTGCCCTAGGTCTCACAGCAAGTTAATGGCAAGACCAGGCCTAGAGGGAAGGTAACCTGATCCAGAGGTGTTCCTAATAGAAACCACATTTGTAAAATATGTATAATTCAAAGGCTCTTAGATACATATGGCAACTTTGCTCTGACATATAATAGATCCAGACTGCTACGTTTACCAAATTTTTTATGATGACTTTCAGTGGTTATTTGGTCCCCATCCTTAATATACAGATTCATGTTTAGTTTTTAGTATTTCTACTTTTTATAATTTTTATTTTCATCTCCTGGGTCTTGGATGCTAGACGACCAAATTTCTTAGAACATATTGTAAACTATTTTCTCAATGAGGGTCTTTTCTATGTAAAAAGTGCTTTAGTTAGAATAAAACAGTTCATGTTGTATCCAGTGCAGAAACAGTTAAGCTGCAGTTCCTGTGGTTAGTTGTTTGGGGATCACTTACTAACGGAAACAAGACACATTCTTAAAGAAAAGTGAAAAATATCATGGAAGGAAAAATCATAAAAGCAGCATTTTCCACTTGGATGATATAATTTTTCCTACTTAAATTCAGAGACCAATAAAAGTAGGTCCTGCCATAGTCAAGCTAGTGTTAAAAAACTAACAGCTTAACTTAGCATTTGAAGATTAATGTTTCTGCACAACAATTTATATGATAACAATATCACATAAAATACAAATAAAATAGAAGCAAAATACAGATAGAAATATGAACAATAAAAAATTAATATATACACTTATCACGATCCAGCAACCCAACTTTTAGGTATTTACCGTAGAGAAATGAAAATTTATGTGCGCACACACACACACACACACACACCCCGCATATGAATGTTTATAGAAACTTTATTTTCACCAAAAATTAGAAACAACCCAAATGTCTTCAACAAGTGGATGGATAGTTGAACCGTGAGTCATCTGTACAACAGAATTCTGCCCAGCAATAATAAATGAATGAATTATTGATATACTCCAAAACAAGTAAAAAAGGCATTATGATGAGTGAAAGAAGTTAGTTTCAAAAGGTTACTTACTGTATGATTCATTTATATGATATTCTGAAAAATGTGAAAATATAAGAATGAAGAACAGAATTGTGGTTGCTAGGGGTTAGAGACACAGGCAGAAAATGACCACAAAGGGGCAGCATGGGGGAATTTTTAGGTGATAGAACTATTTTGTATCCTACTTGTGGTGATAAAAACACAGTTCTATACAAGTCTTAAATCTCGTAGAATTGCATGCAAAAGACAAAACAAAACAAATACTATAAGCATAGATACCCAAATCTATAAAGACAGACAAATAACACTCATTATTTGCATGGGTATACACATTTAATAAAATTCCTCCAGTATTTACAAATTCCTAAGTATTTTAAACACATACAGGCAATGAAAATTTTTTAATGTATATATTCAATTTAAAAATTATAAAAAAAATCCCTCTCCTGCAAAAAACAAATAAAATCAATAGTCAATAATGAACTATTTTTAGCTTTTTAGCTGTGGCACAAAACCCCAATCTATAAATATTTATGGCCTAGAGCAGATCTCTCTATATTCAACATAGCATCCCTGATTTAGGTAGAAAAGACCAGTCTTTTTGAACCATCATATTATTTTCAATGCCATAAATTAGAGGCAGCACTGGATAGTTTAAGGTAAAGAAGGTCTGGTCAAGTATAAGGTTCAGGACACAAGATTCTGTCCAGGGCACTGCCGGCTCAGGGTTTACCCATCAAAATAAGAAATAATGGAAAGTCAACATACAATTGTCCTAGAGGTTTGACTAAACTAGTATACTTCCCACATAATGTCCAAACTTAAGATTAACTATTATGTCAGGAAAAAACTGTATATCCATTTATAGTTTATTCTCAACTAGTCTTTTTGTTTTATTTTTAATGTACTGAGTTTAAAAAAAAAAAAAAACATGTTCAGGTATTTTCAAGATGAAAAAAACTAAAGGAGGTCTGGTTGCATTCCAGTATTATAGTGGACACTACCTTGTTTGCCAAAGCAGGAAAAGTCATAGGTGTCCAAAAAAGAGGAGATGAAGAATAAACTTTGCTTGCTCAGCTAGTCAGTCTCTCTTATCACACAATTTATGTATAATTATTTTGAATGCTCAAAGTTTTTGAATTTTGTTTTCATTATATTTTACTTTCATTTTAGAGATTCAGCACTATTCTGAAATATGAATGTTTCAGGTTTAGGGTGATGAGTGTGGTAAGTTATAAAGTGACATGCTACTATATATAGAAATTGAAATTTGTAACAATTATCAAAGAAAATATATTTTTAATTGAAAATGATTTTCTACCTTACAAAGATTTTAATACATTTCCTAAATGGCAGGCTTTTATCAGACATTTAAAATATAACATTTGGGGCTTCCCTGGTGGCGCAGTGGTTGAGAGTCCACTTGCCAATGCAGGGGACACGGGTTCGTGCCCCGGTCCGGGAAGATCCCACATGCCGCGGAGCAGCTGGGCCCCTGAGCCATGGCTGCTGAGCCTGCGCATCCGGAGCCTGTGCTCCACAACGGGAGAGGCCACAACAGTGAGAGGCCCGTGTACCGCAAAAAAAAAAAAAAAATATATATATATATATATATATATAACATTTGAAAATGACTAAGTAAAGAAGGTCAGTATTTAGGTAAATTGAGAGCTTATGGCAATGAGACCTTCTGGAAGGAAATTTTAACAATATGTATCAAAAGCTTTAAAAAGAGTC
Organism: Orcinus orca; assembly: GCF_937001465.1. Classification (NCBI taxonomy): domain Eukaryota; kingdom Metazoa; phylum Chordata; class Mammalia; order Artiodactyla; family Delphinidae; genus Orcinus; species Orcinus orca. The sequence continues at coordinate 74,449,850 of NC_064562.1, forward strand.
ATAAACTTAAACCCAATAATTCCACTGCTAAAAATCTATTCAAGGAAATAATCACTTATATACCAAAAGACTTATATAAATATACATTTATCTCAGTTTCTCTCAGTAGTATTTATGTTGAGTAAAATACAGTACAATGCTAGTAAGAAGGTACTTGCCCACTTATGAGGCTATGAATATGTTTATGTATATTTATTTATTTAAAAAGATAACTAAAAATTTACACAAAAACATTAACCGCTGCTTCCTCTGGGTATGGGGTTATGGATAATAAACTCTTTCTTTGAAATATTTCTAAATTTTCTATAATGAGTATACATTGATTTTATAATATCTAATAAACATTTTAATGATTAAATTTTAAATTTTTGATATTTTAGAACAAAAGTTTTAACAAAAATGTTTAGTGAGAAAAGCAAAAATACTGATTCAAGGATATTCAGTAATTGGTTATAACTTCTGTAACCATTATAAACCTTTATTAAAAATAGGTTGTATAGGGCTTCCCTGGTGGCACAGTGGTTGAGAGTCCGCCTGCCGATGCAGGGGACACGGGTTCGTGCCCCAGTCAGGGAAGATCCCACATGCCGCAGAGTGGCTGGGCCCATGAGCCATGGCCGCTGAGCCTGCGCGTCCGGAGCCTGTGCTCCGCAACAGGAGAGGCCACAACACTGAGAGGCCCGCGTACCGCAAAAAAAAAAAAAAAAAAATAGGTTGTATTTTTGTTTTGGTGAAATAAGTATTATTGTTGTTTTGTATAGACTCCATTTGCTATTCTTGCTTCACTGCCCATTCTATGGTTTAGATGGTGGCTGACTTTTGCCTTGCAAAACTGACTGGCAGCTATCATTCCAATGCCAGACTTATATTTATGCAAATTTCCAAAGGTCACCATTTATGCATGTAAATTCTGAAGGGCACTAACTATACAGCTGACAGATTCTGACAGCCACTTTATCTCCAAGAATGGGATAAGCAGGGATGACTGTCTGAATAATTAATGTGCTTTTGCTCTGCCCATGGCCAGTTTCTACATCCTGCACTTTCTGACTGTGGTTTTGAAATTAATTAGAAAATGTAAATTCATAGCAAGTCAAAATATTTTTTAATTCCTATAAACAATTGGGTAAAGAAGTGAGACATTAATGACCTTCAGTTTAAGGTGTTGTATTTTTAGAGATCATTTCTACCTAAAGATAAAAATTAACATCTAGCTCTGGACTTTATTTCTGTAAAACACAAGCATTATTATTTCTGTGAAACCATTAACTATTTCTGTAAAAAAACACACACAAAGAACCCTGCTCCCTAAAGCTCAGTAAAAGGTGTCACTATCCATGGGGTTGCCAGTTTCAAGCCTGAGACTTGTCCCACTGAGACTTCAACTCTCACTAATCAAATACAGTCACTAAGACTTGTCAGTTTTACTTTTTAAACACATAGTCTCGAATGTGTTACTACCACTCGATCCCCGGTGGTGTTGCCTTAAACCAGATCTTTATAATTCCTTACATGAGATATTGCAAATATTTCCCAGATAATCCTCCTTTCCTCTAGTCACACGGCCCCCCACACTGCCTGCTTCCAGAATTAACTTTCTAATATCCAAATCCATGAGCAAGGCCAGTGGTACAATATAAAAGACACAGAAAAGTAGAAATTAAAAGGATGCCGTAAAGAGGAAATATTTAAAATCCATTAACTAATGGGATGAGACAATAAACAGAATTGTGTGTAATGTGGTATTATATGATCTGGAGAAAAATAAAGCAAGAGAGGAGGGCAGCGAGTGCCCCCAGACAGTTTCAATTTTAAGTAGGTTGTTCAAGGAAGGATGCCATGAGAAGAGGATATTTGAAGCCTAGGAAATAAGCCATGGGTATAACTTGGGAGCGTGTGATTGGTAGAAGGAGCTAAGGCTCCTTCGTAGAGCGGCCTCTTGTGTTCAGCAAACGGAAATGGCGTCTGGAGGGCAGGGGAGGTTGAGGGTAGAAAGAGGCTCTCAGGGCTGTACAGTGAAAACAGTGGAGCAAGAAAAACAGGAGAATGTTGTAATTCTCCGGCCAAGAGGGGATTGCAATTTGGACCAAGGTAGTAGCCGAAGAGGTGCTCAGTAGCTAATGAATGTGCAATGTAGGTGAAAGAAAATTCAAGATGCACTTCAAGCATTTGTGCCTATGGAATTGGAAGAATGGAGCCATTAACCAAAACTTGTGTGGGCATGATGTTCCTGAATTGGTTTTACTATTTTGAAAACTTGATTTGATGCTTTGTGGTTGAATCCATACTAAGAGGTCATTTACTGTGGAGAATATATCTTCTCCAGTATATCTTTCCTTAAAGGTTCAAAAAATTAGTTTTTTTAAAAAACATTAAGTGTTTATAAGTGCTTAAATATACCTAGCTCTATCCTAAATGATATGTGGTAGACGGTTTTGTTAATCCCATATTTCTAATAAAGAAATGGAAACAGCGAGAGGATAAGTAACATCCTGAAGGTCATATATAGAATCTGTTTTCAAAACCTGACCTCTTGGGTTTCCCTGGTGGCGCAGTGGTTGAGAGTCCGCCTGCCGATGCAGGGGAAACGGGTTCGTGCCCCGGTCCGGGAAGATCCCACATGCCGCGGAGCATCTGGGCCCGTGAGCCATGGCCGCTGAGCCTGAGCGCCCGGAGCCTGTGCTCCGCAACGGGAGAGTCCACAGCAGTGAGAGGCCCGCTTACCACAAAAAAATTAAAAAAAAAAAATTAAAAAAAAAAACAAAAAAAAAAACCTGACCTCTTTAGTCTGCTTCCTCTCAGGTGTTTTTGGTTTTTTTGTATTTTGTTTCTAAAGAAGAATCTAGAGTTTCCCGGGGCTGATAGTGGTGGAGGGAATGACTACAAAGGGGCACAGGAGAACTGGGGGTGAAGGATATATTCTATATCTTGATTTTGGTGGTACGTTCTCACACAACTTTATGCATCAAAATAGAATTGTACATTACATAATTATATATCAATAAACCTGATTTTAAAAAATAATCTAACAAATAGCATAAATTAATGCATGTTGGAAAAACAAATATTTTGTCCAAAGGCAAAACAAATCCCTCATACTACATAATTTGTTCTAATACTTTTTTTTTTCTGGTTAAAATAATGTTTTTCATGTCATCTTCCAACAGTATTTGGTGATAAAGTAATACAATTTTATTTGTTGCCATATAATTTATCTTGTGTGATTTCAACCATTTTTACCACAGCAGGAAGAACTAGGGATTTTTCCAATGATTTCATTCCTTCCCCCCAGGAAATCTCAAATAAGGCTTCTAAACATTTATCATAAATTTAGTGAAAATTTGTAAATGATTAGATTGAGCATGACTTCAAACATTGCTGAAAAACCCAGAGAGGTGTGCACTCGTGTTCCAGATGTTATTAAAAATCTTGCTATTAATGATGCTGTGTACTATATATACTATATTAATGATGTACTATAGTACATATAGTACTATATGTACTATATATACTATATTAATGATGCTGTGTACTTATACCGCAAGACAAATATGTCCTTAGGCCAAGTTTAATCACATATGGTATGAGATTATTTTGTTTTTGCTATCCTTAATAAATCTGAGTAGCTTATCAATGTTTATCATATAATAACTCTGAAAATATCCCTTAATAGGAATAGAGAAAACACCAGCTCTACCATTTTTTATTGTTGACTTATGCATGTATTGTTTAAATATGAGAACCAGTCTAGTTTAAATTTGGCAATAATTACATGTAATGCACTTATCCAAACTCATGTAACATCAGTACACCAAAATACTCTTAAAAACAAACACTGCTAGGGCTTCCCTGGTGGCACAGTGGTTGAGAGTCCGCCTGCCGATGCAGGGGACGTGGGTTCGTGTCCCGGTCCGAGAGGATCCCACATGACGCGGAGCGGCTGGGCCCGTGAGCCATGGCCGCTGAGCCTGCGCGCTCCGGAGCCTGTGCTCCGCAACGGGAGAAGCCACAACAGTGAGAGGCCCGCGTACCGCAAAAACAAAAACAAGAAAAAAAAAAAAATATACTGCTATCAAAATCCAATTAGATATCACTTGACATCCATCAGAATGGCTATAATTCAAAATGACAATAACTTTTGGCTAGAATATGATGAAATTAGAACACTCAAACATTTTGGTGGGCATGTAAAATGGTATAGCCACTTTGGAAAGCAATTTGGAAGTTCCTCAAATGATAAAACATGCAGTTACCATATGACAGCAATTCCACCCCAGGTATATACCTATGAGAAATGAATACATATGTCTACACAAAAACTTGGATATAAATGTTCATAGTAGCATTAGTCATAATAGCCAAGAAGTATAAAAAAAACCCAATGTCTGTCAACTGATGAATGGATCAGCCAAATGTGATATTATTGCTATTATCCATGCATAAAAATTAAGTCCTGATTCACACAAGGGTGAAACTTGAAAACATTACGTTAAGTGAAAAGGGCAGATACAAAAATATTGTATGATTCCATTTATATGGTAAATTCATAGCAGCCGAAGGTATATTAGTGGCTGCCAGGGGATGAGGTGAGGGAGGAATAAGGAGTAACTGCTCGTGAGTACAAAGTTTCTTTTAGGAATGAAAAAAATTTCTGGATTAGATAGTGGTGACAATTACACAACTTTGTGAATATACTAAAAACCACTGAATTGTATACTTTAAAAGGGTGAACTTACAGTACATGTATTATATTTCAATTAAAAAACAAAGAAGCAAACATTGTCAATCATTTAACACTGTAAAAATTCCTACAATTTTCCAGAAACGTCATATGTGGGGCCAGTAGCAGTCATTATATTAAATATTATAAGGCCTTTCTTTCTTATATTTCTTAATGAAAACAAGCATCAGGAGAGGTTCTGAAAATTTCTTCTCACAACCTTACAGATACCCTTGAGCACGCCATAGAGACAGCTTAATGGAAAATTAAGCATTTGTCTGGCAAACATGATATATTACATGGGCTGCTCCAAATCTACTTTTCCAGACTCGTATCTTAACATTGTTCTACCACGTGTGTAACGCTTCAGCAACAAAGTAAATATCAATCCTTCAGTGGCCATCCCTTGCTCTATATGCTCTTTCACAAGCTGTTCTGTTAGTCTGGAATGCATGACCTCAACTTCTCTGTCTCAACAACCTCCTCAGTGAATTTCACAGCCTCCATGAAGGTTTCAAGAGCCTCCAGCAAAAGTGAGCTGCTCCCACGTTTGTTTCCTTAGCAGTTTGCCACTGACCCTTTTAAAATGTATACAGTCATTTCTATAGAGCTTCATATCTTTCCCACCAGCATTTAATTTCTCCAAAGCAAGATGTCTAAGTTTTGCTTGGCTTAATTTTTTTTAAAAACTGATTCAACCAGCCTAAATTTATTTCTTTCACTAAGTACCAAAAAACCCATTTTATTCAAGTCAGTAAAAGAATGTCTGTAAACTTTATCTGCCAACATATAGATAGCTAGCAAATACAAATAAAGTAGATTCAATCATATCTATTCTAGAAAAGAGGGATAATATTATTTGTTTGCATTTGTGAATGTGTGCAGAAGAAAGCAGTGACAAAGAAATTAAAACAAAAATATCTAAAAGAAGAGACATCAAGGGGAAATTTCAGGATCTACAAAGGTGAGTGTAATGTTTTTATACTCTTAAGTTAGTACTCTTAGAGTAAAAAGGAAAATACAGAATCTTTGAAAATAGGTTTATAATGATTTATAGTACATACAAATTATATTACAATTCAAAATTAAATGAACATGATTTTAATATAAAGAAAATAAAAAAGTTATTTCTACTTTTAAGCTGCATATTTATAAGAATTTACATTCTAGAAATTACAAAATTGCTTTAAGGAAGTTAGTAACTTTAAGAAGAAAGGAAATTCCAATTTATTGTTGATTGATTAATATAAAGGCCTGTTTAGCCTTCAAATGATTGCTGAAGAAGATGCAAATATGTGTTCTGGCCTAAGGTTATACTCCTTGAAGTCTCTTAGGTTATACTCTATATATATATTTGTGATAAATAAAAACACTTTTGAAAAGGACGTGCTTTATGTTAAACAGCTTGGTCTATAAAATGCATACATTTTATTTCCTAATATTGACATTCACTATCACAGATATGTAATTGAGAGCAAATCGAATGAATTAAGCAAAAATGGCTTTAATGAACTGTGTCATATACATGTACTAATTTCTTAAAAATCTGAATAGTTATTCCATATTAGTTAAGAGAGTAAGACAGTGATGTATCTTTTAAAAGAGGTAGAAAGCTACTGAAATTATTTATTTTTAGTAGCTCATTTATTTTTCATATAGCTGGAGTACACTTCCCCACAACAGCAAATACTTTGAAGTATATTATTTACATTTCTGTTCACAAGAAATGTCTATTTTCCAAAAATATGTAAAATTTCATTTCACTAGCCCATTAAATGTTAAATTTTCAATATGATACTTATAAAAGCAGATACTAACTTGAATATAAACATATTAAATACACTTTGAAATTACTAACAATCATGATTCCCAACAATAATTTAATAATTACCTTAATTTGCTCTTCAGTTGCTAAAAATCCATGTTTTTTTCCTCCGATTTACTGAACATTTAAACATTTCTGTAAAAAAAAGTTAATTAGATGATGAGAAAAAATATACATTTTATTTTATGGTTATAGTTGTAGGACTACTTGAATAGACTTTTGTATTTCTTATTGTTTGTCAAGTGTATTTTTTCCCACAATGCGTGGGGTGTAGCAGCAGAACCATGTGTAAAAACGAATTTCAATTTACATGTGACCTATATTTGTACACCATCACATTACTATAATGTTCACTGGGAAAAGTGAATGAATTTGATAGGCATGGAATTTAAATATTTTCCTAATTCAATGAACACACAAGGTTTTAAAATAAATTCTGAGATTTCCAAGAAATGTACTGGTTTCTTGCAACAGGCACTTCTAGCTAAGATCCTGGGTGTGTTTAACCACTTTTATTACTAGAACTGCTGTGAGAAAGAAATTGGAGGAAGACCTTACTATATCTCCCTACTCCATCATACATATACACACAAACACAAAAAATACACATGCTCTGTGTATTCATGTATAAATACAGAAGCTATGATTACAATAATTTAGACAATTTCAGATTTTAAAAATATTAGAAAGGAATAAACAATGAGAGTTTACTTAAATGGTAGATTTTGGTCTTCATTTTCTGTAAATTACCATAGCATTTTCTATTTTTGTTATTATTAAAATAATATCAATGTCAGACATTTTACAAAAAAAGGAATAATGTAAAGACATATATATATAAAGTATATATATATACTCTCTCTATATAGTATACTTTATATATACATATAAAGTAAATTGTAAAAAGGAGTAATGTCCTTCAAGGTATTCTCTGAAATTTCAGTGTTTTCTAAGTGTTATGCAACTGGTCCTATCAACTTTTGAACTTCCCAGTGAGTCCACTTAATGCTTTATACAAGCATCACCTGTATTAATTATTATGATACTTAGTATTTATTACACTATTAGTAGTATTATAGTAGTAGTATGCTATTAGCAGAAGGTTAAGAAATCATGTACATGCCAAAACAATGACAAAATCTATTATCTATTCTAGAATCTTGTCCCCCAAATGGATAAGGAATTAGATACAGGCAGAAAGTCATTAGCATAAAACTAAAATTGAGTTCTCCTTTACAGAATCACTATTGATTACCATCAGATATGTATGAAAACAAATTAGTGGAAAAATATTCACTAGTAGAATCATTATATTTTGTTTGAGCATTTTAAAACATTAAAGCAATAGAACTCGCTGTATTTTTTCCAGTGAATATCTACCCATATTTGGCCAATCAGTGAGGTTTGGTACAAGAGCAATCCAAGTCCATGTTTGAATGGCACATTTGACCACTTGAACAGGAACCTGAAAGCAATTTTTTCATCAACTTCTTGAATTTCCCTGTACAACTCTTCTTTCAACAAATTGAATGTGTTCCTTGAATAATTATTGGCTAAAATACCAATAAGGTATTTTTCCCTGTTTTTTGAAGAAAAACCATGTCCCACCTTGTAAATATTCTACATATCTGGGCAATCATGGGTAATGACAGCACAGGTTCTCCTCCAAATATCCTCGTGCTTTAGATCTTTTTTTCTCCCATTTAGAAAATACATCCTGAAATCCAAACATAACTTATTCCACAACATTCTCCCTGATAGCACCAGAACGACTACGCCACAGACAGAGCCAAGCAGATTTTCCCTGATGCTCCGTTACCTCTTTGTGTATTCTTCTATTTTGCTGAACCCTACATTGTAATGTGGATTATTTGAGAACTGGGGTTGTGACTACTTATTCAATTTCCATTACCCCTCCCTAAAGAACAAAGCCCCTAATACAGCCTCAAAAATGCTGACTGGGTGAACAAAACAATTTTTTTAGTTAAAAATTAAAATTATTGATTGGAAACTGTCTGTATAGACCTTATATAAATTGAGACCAAGAACAAAAGTGCACCATTATAGGTGCCTTTGATTTTGTTTGCATAACTATCTCTGTAGGTCATATTTCTATTGATACAGAAGAATAGAGATTCTCCAACTTACAGTATGGCTATTCAACGTCTCAGTACTTCACTCAATTACAGCCACTTAAGGGACTCACGAGTTGTAGACAACTCAGAGGAAAGAACAAGGGCACACACGGTCACTTAGCCTCCTAAGAGGAGGAAGGTCAGGTCTGAGGTAAAACACAGAAAGGAAAAGAGGAGTGGACAGGTAAAGGGAATAGAAAAGCAGAGAAGGGCAAGAAAAGGTATATCAAATAACACTATTCTATCAGTATAAAGTAATAAGGCTTTTCTAATTAGTAAACTTTCTTTTCTAATTAGTAAATTAGAATTTACTAATTTCTTTTCTAGTTAGTAAACTTGCCTAAAAGGGATTTTTAAAAGAAAAGTCACTGGAATTATTTTTGAGCAATGTGACTACATCGAAGGAAAACACTCATGGAAGACATAAGAATTTGATGAGTTTATATTTTCATGTTTTCGTTACTGTTCAAAAGTTATATAAAAAGCAATTCACAAGCAATTACTGCAATTCACTCTAGGTTTTAAGAAGTAGATGGAAATACTTTGGATATGAATACCAGATTGCTTTAATTAAAAATTAAAAGTTAAATCAGTCCATGCTTTAGATAAAATGTAAACAAACACATATATATCAAAAATGGAAATTAATATAACAATAAAGTTTGACTCTCCAATTTAAAAAAAATACATGATAAATATGAATGTTCAAGGTAAATTTTCTAATCCTGAGCTAGCAAGTGTAAAAAGTAAAGCAGCTTCCTCCCTTCCTTCCTTCCTTCCTTCACTTAGCAATTAAATATTTACCCTGTGTCAAGGCACTGTTCTAGGTACTATGGATTCAGAAGTGAAGTGAACAGACAAAAAATATCACTTATAGAGTTTACACATCATTCTCAATGGGGATTAAGACAAAATGAAAAAAAGAGAAAAAGAGAAAGTCTGATTTTGTATTCTTAAGACTTTTAAAAAAATAATTTTTAAGTTTTAAACACTATTTTCTGAACAATTTATATTCTCATTTAACTTAAAAAATTTCAAGGACTAAAACACTTTATTTATATTCTCATTTAACCTTTACAAAAATCTTCTGAGATTGGTATGAATGCTATCTTCTAGTTTACAAATAAATATTCTAAGACACTAAGTGGTAAAATCAGAATTTGATCACAAGTAGTCCAAATTCAGAGTCTATACCCTCAAGCTTCTCAATAGCATTATACTGACTATTACTGTCCATATATGTTACGAGGATGTTTACATTGGAAGGAACACAAGCTTCCTTAAATGAATTTTTCAGGAAACAGTCATCTCAGAATTTCCTAACATTGATGACTATTAGGAGGCACATTCACATTCTGATATTTAAATGAGATTCCCCAGGAAATCTCAGTAAAAATTAGTCTGGAGTTAAGAGGAAAAGACATTTTATTGTCTTTGTCTGTGTGGCATTAATTCCAAAAGTATCTGACATCTTGTACTGAACTGTCCAGGAAAGGTTCATGAAGCAATAAAGAAGCGACATGTACAAACATATTTTTGAAAGATCATTCTGCTATCAGTTAATAGATGGTCTGCAACCTAAGATGACAGTGATATTTTTAATGATCAATGAGAACTGAGATTTTATAAAAATACAATGAATCAAAGAAGTCATTATAAGGCAACATTTTTGTCTATGAGAGCTAGTCTTTCAATCATTTTCAGAATTAAACAAATAAATACTGGGTGCCACAATTTATTATCTGTGAAAGGAAGTATATGGCCTTCATACTATCATTTCAAACTATTTGGAAGTTAAGAAAATACAGGACAAAGCTCTATAAATAGATACATTAACAGCATTATTGACATTCCATCTCCATATCTTCAACTTGCCTTCAAGTGTTACCTCTTTAGTTGTGATGCTCAAATCATTTTTCCAACTACCCCCTTTCAGTCTTCCAATCTACTAGTCTATGAGTTATCTTCAAATATTTTCTACTTTAATTCCTTATTGATAACCGTCACCATGTACCACCATATTATTCTCTCTGCAGTGTTTAGATTCGTTTTTCATCTCTATTTCCGTTAACATAATCATCCTAGCCACGTGAAGCAGGCAGAGGCAAAAATATTCCTATTTTACAGATTAGAAAGCTGCAACTCATAAAGATTATCATGGTTATAAAGTAATAGTGCCAAAACAAGAATCCAAATCATCTGACACTTAGTTTGGCCACCTGCTACTACATGTTGTCACCACTGGCCCCCGTAACTGCCATACTGCAACAGCACCTTGGTACTCTTAGAGCACCATTCTATCCCCTTTTAAATCTACCTTGAAAACAGTTAACAGAATAATCCAAGACCTCGTTTTCCTCAGTAATCCAAAAATGCACCCTATTGCTTACCACAGAGTCTGGCTTTCAAGACCCTCTATAGGATGAATACATTCTTTTCCATTATAAACATTTTTTGACACTACTCTACTCCATTAAACTGAATTTCCCCATCAGCCAGCTTGGGCTGCTGGCTGGTTCCTCAGACAGATTACAGCTCAGATAGAGTAGCTTGTTAAGGTAAACTCCATGAATTTAGCCTCAACACTTTGAGCACAAAAAAATCTCTAAAGATCCTGGTGCTTTTTTTTTTTTTTTTTTTTTTGCGGTACGCGGGCCTCTCACTGTTGTGGCCTCTCCCATTGCGGAACACAGGCTCCAGACGCGCAGGCTCAGCGGCCATAGCTCACGGGCCTAGCCGCTCCGTGGCATGTGGGATCTTCCAGGACCAGGGCACGAATCTGCGTCCCCTGCACCGGCAGGACTCTCAACCACTGAGCCACCAGGGAAGCCCTGCTGGTGCATTTTAAATCAAGAGGCAAAGTTTAATTCTAAATGCACCATATTTTTCACATGTGATAATTTAGAGGCCCCAAGAATGTATGCTATTTTATAAAGGAGAATACCTTAGGGTAGATTCTAAATCAATTATAAAACTAGACAAAATTGCCAAAAACAACTATTTCAGAACAATGGAAATTGACTAGTCATATAATAAATTAAGTGCTTATGCCAGAAAAACTACTCTGCTTTTGGTAAGAACAGTAGGGATGCTGTGGCATTTTTACCTAGGAATTATACCATCTTTCTCGTAATTTAAAAGAATTGAAATCATACAGAATGAGTTTTCTAACCAAAACAGAATTAAATTCAAAATAAAAAGACAGAGGTTTTGGAAATCCCTAAATATTTGGACTTTAGGCTCCGGACGCACAGGCTTGGCGGCCATGGCTCACAGGCCCAGCCGCTCCGCTCATGTGGGATCCTCCCAGACCGGGGCACGAACCCGTGTCCCCTGCATCGGCAGGCGGACTCCCAACCACTGCGCCACCAGGGAAGCCCTGGACTTTTTTAAAATGTTTTTTCTAAATATCCCATTCATCAAAGAAGAAATCACTTAAAATATTTTCAACTTAAGAAAAACTAAAGCACAACATAACAAAATTTATGAAATGCAGCTAAAGTAGTGCTTAAAAGCAAATGTATAGCTTTCAACATCTATATTAGCAGAGAAGTTCCCAAACCAATAACTAAAGCTTCTACCTTAAATGGAAGTAAGAAAAGAAGAGCAAACTCAATGCCAAGTTAACAAAAACAAGGGAATAATAAAGGAAAGAATGTGTAATGTTGACTGAAGACCAATGTTAAAATGAAAACACTCCCGCTAATTATTTATTTTATGTTATGAAAAATCCCATCCCTTTTCTAGCCCTTAGTATCTTCATTTTTAATGTGGATAAATTAGAATAAATTACTTATAAACTTCCTCCTCATGGAAAAAATATAACATATTATTTGGAACAGCCAACAGATCTACAAAGGATATAAATAATATACAGTACATGGACAACTCATAGTTCATTGGGGGAAAGGACTGCACACAATCCAAAACAGGGAATAATCCTCAGAGCTCAATCAATGTATTACCCAATATTTTTACTTATAAAATGCTGAACTTCTTACATTTTTTTAAATGAATATGAAAATAAGTTATAATTAACACAAGACAAGGGAAGAAATTTCTTATGGTGACAGTCAGTTTGGCTGCCTGCATACAGAGGATAGGACTGGGTAGGACAGGATAAGATAAAGTAGAATACGATAGGATGTGGTAGACAAACAGAAGGGAAGGGGAAAACCCTTAATTAGTGTCTCCTGTATACCCAGCCTCTGTAGTTAATAACAAGGATTAGAATAGTGTACACAAAGTTCTTACTTTCACAGAAAACAGTTTTTACTTATTAAAATCAAAACCAAAAATAGGTCTTTTACTTCATTTGTAATTCAATTACATAAAGATTGTTTCTGCCCCACAGATATGGTAATTTCCTGATTAATCAGAAGTTCATGGCATATGTAACACCAAAACTCTCATCTTGGTTAAGGCGTTGTACTTAAGTGGTAATTCCTTCAGAGGTCTGTTTCTGCTGTACTCTTTTGGCCTTGATATCAAGATACTGAAAGGCAAGAACATTATTTTCTCCCAAGTTTTTGTACCCACAAGCACCTCTTTCTTCGGGCTTGGCCTTAGAATGGAGTCACAGATGCTTTAGCTTGTTCCTATGTAAGGACCTCTGCAGCCATTGCCCTATGGCATAATAAGGAAAAAAATGTGACCTGCTGTGAATAATTCACCATCAAAAGGAGTTCAAGCACTCTGTCACTTACAGGAAAACGAGAAGCTTCCTATGATGGGAGAAAAGATGGTAAAATATACAACAGATGTGACTATGGAAAGTTAGAACCAATACTTAGAAAAAGACTCAGTTCATAATGGAAACTCTGTGTGGGGAAGATGGATTAATGGCTGAGGGCAGGAGGGTTTCCTGCTTTCCCTTTAACATTTCTGCATTACAAGTAGTCATCAGCCCATTGCTCTAACCCTAAGAGTTGGTGGGATTCCAGGAAGATTATTTCCTATGCAATGTATGCTCTTTTCTTTCCAATTCTTTCTTTTCATCCAATTTAATGTGTTTTTAACCCTCAAAAATGGTTATGTTTTAACTATAACAACACATATTTACATACTAATCATGATTCCTAAGTTCTACAATAAAAGGAGTTATCTAGCTTCTTTCATTTATAATAAAAAGTACCTGCCTATTCTCTATACTTTTAAACATTTTCTGGTAGAACACACTGAAATCCACTTCATTACTTATATCATGAAGTATTAATTGTTAAAAAAATACACATTTATATGTTCTATGACAGAACAGTTCAAAATAATTTGAACAGTTTGCTTTATAAGTAATGAAAATATAACAGTAATTGAGTACCCAAGAAGTTTTATTAAAAAGAGGATTATTTAGATCAATATCCATTTGTTTCAACTTCAGTAGCAATACAGCAAATTTTGAGTAATAAACATTTTTTTTTCAAATACAGGAGTTAGAAAAAATGTGGTCTCAGAATTCCTGTTAAAATACAAAACTATGATTCACAAATTATATAGAATTAATTTAGTATATACATCAACCAAGTGATATTGACTGCTATTGCTCCTTTGAATATACATTTTAAAGCTCATAATGTTTCCTTTTTTTAAGGTGGACTGCAAAAAGAAAAAAAGTACAGTTATCTTGTTTTTTATAAGATATGTATTTTTGAAAGGTTGCATATGAATTCATTTTGTATGTATTGCAGATATTTGCTATTTAAATGACCTCTAAATAATTTTTAAATACAATGTATAGTAATTTTTAAATACAATGCATAATAATCAACTTTCAGTGTATATTATTTAAACACTCTACAATCAATCCATCTTGTTTTCTTTGACACCAGTCAGACACCAAAGCCTAGCCTGAAACATGCGTGCTAGAACAGTATCAATCAAAATAACCTGGGGAGTACACTCACTGATTCATATGAGAATTATCTCAGAATTAAGGATGTAGGAAATCTTGTCAAGTTTTATCTCATGTTCAAAATTTAAACAAGAAACTTTAAAATACACTGAAGCAGAAATCCTAAAATATGAAAAGATATTTTTCTTTAAACATTATCCTAATTATCAGGTTTTCAGTTGACAGAAATGTACTTTCTCTTCATGGCTAATTTACACAATTAAAACGGTTTAATCTCAAATGATTACAAATAAGGAAAAGAGCCTAAGAACAAGTTATTGTGCCAACTCATGCTACCAAATACTTTCAACAGACGCATGACCGAATTTTTTAAAAAGAGTTACTGAACTTTTAAATACTTATGCAGTTTCTGTCAGTTCCAGAAAAATGATTTTTATCTCTGATATCTGTGAGGCCAAATTGTCAGCTGATATCAATCCCAAGGAAAATCCAATATGCCAGAATCCTCTCAGAGTTTTACTAACGATGAGGACCCCGGCATCTGATGAAGTGTTCTCAAAGGTTTAAAAGAGTTCGGATTGCCAAGTCAGACAGTGAATCGCAGATGAGCTTTTTCCAAAACTCCTCATTCCACTGGTCATTAAAAAATTTTTTTAATAATTTAATAAATAATAAATAAATCAATAAAATTTAATAATTTTAAGCAAAGCCACATGACAAAATTCATTCTTATTGCTTCTTCTAGGGGCTTCCCTGGTGACGCAGTGGTTGAGAGTCCACCTGCCGATGCAGGGGACACGGGTTCGTGCCCCGGTCCGGGAAGATCCCACATGCCGCGGAGCGGCTAGGCCCGTGAGCCATGGCCGCTGAGCCTGCGCGTCCGGAGCCTGTCCTCCGCAACGGGAGAGGACACAACAGTGAGAGGCCCGCGTACGGCACAAAAAAAAAAAAAAAAAAAAAATCAATAAATGTATTCTAACTAAAGTTTAAAAAGCCTCTGAGAAGTGACCTCTGCCAAAGTCTTCTGGGGACATTCCAACTGTGCAGGGGGCAGGGTGTGGGATCAAAAAGCAGAAAGAAAGAAAGAAATGCTTCTGCACAAGTGAAAAAAAAAAAAAATCTGGCTGCAGGACTAAAAGGGAATAGCTTACATATCAAATATCAGATTTCCATTGCACTGCTACTCTGCTTTCTCCTTTTTTCTGTTCCATTCTTACACTTCCTGTAGTTCATTGCATGCAGCTTTATTTCTCACTTTGTATAAGATTTCAAGCAGAAAATCTTGAGTACTGAGATCTTTAAAACGATGTGCTTTATATGCCACAGTAAAAAGTCCCTTATCACGAGACTCCACCATCTGGAAATCAGATCAATCTAACATACAGTCCTTAATCAAGAAATATGTTTAAAAAAGAAAATAGTCACACTGCACTAAAACTCAATGCACTTGACTCACAGACAGGCCCTCAGTCAACACTTAGTTATTCTTTATTTTCTATAGAGTTCTATCAAGTAAAAAATCAGAAGTAGAGGCATCACAATGACATACTGACTAACCACCACCACGAATACCTGAAGCTCTGAGGAAAAATGAAATCTACCTAAAAAGAACCTTGGAAACTGTTTTAGTCAAATTATCAAACATTTGGAGTTTTGCCACATTAATCGGGTAGGTGTTTGCTTCAATTTTTCAGAAGTTTTTCTCTATGCAAAGAACACATTGCCCAAACAAGATTCTATATAACTGAATTTTTACTTT
This sequence comes from Orcinus orca, assembly GCF_937001465.1. Classification (NCBI taxonomy): domain Eukaryota; kingdom Metazoa; phylum Chordata; class Mammalia; order Artiodactyla; family Delphinidae; genus Orcinus; species Orcinus orca. The sequence continues at coordinate 74,466,137 of NC_064562.1, forward strand.
TGTGCAGTTCAATAAGGTCAAACTATGTTGGTATTATAGACAATTAAAAGTTAACGCCCGGGCTTCCCTGGTGGCACAGTGGTTGAGAGTCCACCTGCCGATGCAGGGGACACGGGTTCGTGCCCCGGTCCTGGAAGATCCCACATGCCGCGGAGAGGCTGGGCCCGTGAGCCATGGCCACTGAGCCTGCGCGTCCGGAGCCCGTGCTCCTCAACAGAGAGCCCACAACAGTGAGAGGCCCGCGTACGGTTAACGCCCTTGATAAAGTTTAAAGGATATGTATATATGTGTGTGTTTTACACATTCCCTTTGAGGATGTTACTTTTAAATATGTCTATTTTATTTCTATAAATTATGTACATCAAAAGAAGAGCACAGGGGGCTTCCCTGGTGGCGCAGTGGTTGGGAGTCCGCCTGCCGATTCAGGGGACACGGGTTCGTGCCCCGATCTGGGAAGATCCCACATGCCGCGGAGCGGCTGGGCCCGTGAGCCATGGCCGCTGAGCCTGCGCGTCCGGAGCCTGTGCTCCGCAATGAGAGAGGCCACAACAGTGAGAGGCCCGTGTACTGCAAAAAAAAAAGAGTACATAAATCCACAGTTTAAGCTATTTATTTTTTAATATTTATTTATTTATTTGGTTGCACCGGGTCTTAGTTGCAGCTCGCTAGCTCCTTAGTTGTAGCAGGCGGGCTCCTTAGTTGAGGCATGCAGGCTCCTTAGATGTGGCATGCAAACTCTTAGTTGTGGCATGCATATGGGATCTAATTCCCTGAACAGGGATTGAACCCGGGTCCCCTGCATTGGAAGTGCAGAGTCTTAAGCACTATGCCACCAGGGAAGTCCCTAAGCTTTTTAAATACCACATACCCATGAGGGGGGAAATTCATATCTCTCCTTCTAAACAATGTCCAATAGAATATTTTTACTTAGTTGGGGGTTTTTTTTGGGGGGGGGTTGGGGAACCATATTTATTCACAGGTCTTTTAACAGTAATAAATATTGCTTGCAAGCAAACAACACAAATCTTTAAAAAGTAAGGTCTATCAAAATGAAACAGTACTTTTCAGAATAACAAGTCAAGGAACATAACACAAGGGAAATCACTGAATTAAAATACTGAGATTTTTAAATTTACTTGGTACTGCAATTTCGTTTCCTTTGTTACTAAATATAACCAATTTACTTTAAAGTATGCTTTCAGGAGATGTAGAGGAAATACTAATGGTTAAAATAAAATGTTTTTTTCTATTTTTTTCTACTTTTCCTCTTAACAAATAAAGTTGAATTCTCAAATTCATGAGATAAAATATGCAAATATAAAGTTACCTATAACTATAAATGAAAATAAAATTTTGCATGTTTCTTATTCCTTCAAATAGCATTTAGAACTAAATGACCATGCTTTATAGAAAACACAGTCATATATCCCCTCTTACATGATTATTACATACCTATTATAACCGTAAACACAGCAAGCTATGGTTATTATAGTTACGAATCAAGATCAAAGATGAACAAGTTATTTCTGGAAGGGTAAGACAGAAATGGTTTGAAAAACTTGGCTAAAATCATTTTTTCACCCCCAAAATTAATTTTTTTCTTCTAATGCTTGGCAAAATTCCTACTGATAGGCAACAGCTTTTAAATTCTATATTTCAACTTGTAATTTTAACCTTCGTTCTATTAAAAAGGATGAAAATTTTAAACATATTAAAAAAGCAAACCTATTTATATATTTAGATTTCAAGGAAGAAAACTATTCATAGCCATTTTCATTCAGTAATCAATCCAATAAACAAAGCCACAGAAAACCTGAAGCTGGGTTAGCTAACAGAGCTGAAAAACTGAAGTAAACATTATTCCTGCTCCCAGGACACTCAGATCCAATTCTTAACAATGTACAACACCTTTCTTTGGAGCTATTTAATTACCAGCATTTGGAATAAGAATAATAATAGTAACAAAACAACAACAAAAATAGCTTAAGAGGTCAACTACCTTAATCAAAGTGTAATTTACATTACAATCTGGGCAAACTGTGTTAATAGCACAGTGCAGTACAAAGGAAAATATACTGAAAATATTACCTAAACAACAAATAAAAATAAAATCTTTCTCTACTTCACTGCAGTCAAATGCAACCTGATCCAATTAAACCAATTTAGGATACACAACTACTTAAAAGCCTGAGCTACACTAAGTGATGAAGGCAAAATGGATTCAGTCCAAATCTGCTTTATTAGCTTAGATGCTATTTATTATGGCTATATTTTATTATACAGTAGTTATAAAAAAAAAAAACTACAAGGCGACATCCTGTTATTTTCCACTGGGAAAAATGATGCAGATGCACTATTAAAACTCAGCACAGACGGCAGCATGCCAGGCTGCATTCCACTTGTGCCTTTACAATGTCTCAATAGAAACTGATGTTTACGTGGCTAATGGTAAAGCTAGCGGAACTACTGCCACTTAAATGTTCCATAAGACTGTGGCTTTGCAGAAACCTAGAGCCTTTTCAGCATCTCTAGTGACTCTATACACATTGGAAGGAGAAGAGTTGTTTTAAAATAAAGCTACTAAGTACCATTACTCCTTTTTTAAAAAAGTAGTTTTAAAAAAAGTAGTTTTAAAAAAGTAGTTTTAAAAAAACTACTACCTTATTTTCAGGGAAAGTAGCTGTCATTTCATCAGAGTATAAATTGTAAACCCTAGTTCAAATCAGTTATTCAATATGTAGTCTAATTTGTTGGAAAATTGAATGAACTTCACAACAGAATTAAGATAATAACTTTCCTAAGCCCAACAAATATCTTTCCTCCTTTCATCATTATTCTCATCAATCTATACTCATCGTGTGTTGAAAATGTTGTAGGCATTATGTAGAATTCTTACTATACAAAACAGAAATACAAATTTTTTAGTGTTATTTGGGAAGGGGAGAAAAAAGAGGAGGAAAATTAGTTTTTTGGTTGATATTTGCAGGTCCTAAGGGTACTAACTGGTGTTCTACCATTCTATACACTTTAGACAAGAAAATATTTGTGGTGCAAAACTTGAGGAGTTCCAAGAATTACTTTTAGTTTTGAAGCAGAACCAACTTTAGATTTGCTACCATGATGCATCCCGTCAAAATTTCTGCTGATCCAAAAACTGAGAGTTCCTGACATGCAACAGGAGCACTGCAAACTACCCCTGGACCACCTGAAAATGTACAACAAGGATGGCACCAAGGATACTTTTACCTTGTCTCCATTATATGGAAGGTGTAATTCTTTTTGAGATAGTTTAGCTCAAACAATCTTAAACATCTAGTTGTCTATGTTTGCTGAGAATCTCCTCTACACCTTTTTATTTCCCAAAGTATTGGTCTCTTCAGCAGTTTCTGTAGAGCTAAAATGTAGATTTTACAATTTAGAAAAATCAGTTAAACTTCTGAGTGGTAGTTGGATTGAAGTTTTTTGGTTTTTGGCATTGTCATCTTTAAAGTTAAGTAGTCAAGTAAACTCAACAGTAAAAGTTTCTTTTATTTTTTTTTCCCTTCCCTGTTTACAGCAACCAACTTCAGTTAGAAGGATACCCAGGCAGTGGCATCTGCATGATAGTGATAATATCCTAACCATTCATTGTTTCATGGCTTGGGTATAATGATAGTAGCCTACAACACCTATCTCATCTTCCATTTCCTTTACCAGACAAGCATTTTTTTTTTGTCATTTAGAGAATATCCTACTGTTTAGTGTTCCGTCTAGAAATTCAACCTAAGGCAAAAGTAAGTTTTATCATAATTGCTAGAATAGTTTGAAGAACATGCGTGCAGAATTATTTTTTATTACATCTATTACAACATCACACAAAACACAGCTGTTCAAAACTTGATGACATTAAAGTATGGTTTTATTGAAAAGACTACTGCAAGTCACATTACTGTAACCATTACTATCATTACTGCATTTTGGTGATCTCTCAAATGCCCTGTTTCCATTTCTGACTCCAACCTGTTGTACATATTGTGACCAACATTTAGAATGTCCCTCTTTGATCCTCCATTTATGTTAACGGCTTCATTTATTTATTCATTCATCTTACAAAATTTATTCAAAATCTACTGTGCTCTAATCTCTACACTGTTATGTGTGATACAAAAAAAAAAACAACCATGAGATCCCTGCCTACTAAGAAGCTTTATACCCTATGGAGAAAACAGGTGTGTAAATAAATATTCAAAAAACATGAGGTAAGTACTTTAAAAAAAAAGAACTGAAAGAAGTGAAGATGTACAATAGGGTTTTATACAAGATAAATATAATTTTGCCTTATATACTCTATTTCACATTTCATATATCACCCACCACATAATAAACCTATAGAAGACAGGATATATCATTGAGTGGTTCTCTCACACCTCTGATTATTTATCATAAATTATGCATATAACATATAAAATATCTATGTAATAAGAGCAAAAGAAAAAAAACCCATAAAGTGTATGCTCTGGAACCAGGCTGCTTGATTACAAATTATAACTCTGACACTAACTGTATGAACTTAAATTACCTCAATTGTTTGTGATTCAGTTTGCTCATCTGTAAAACTGGGTCTATGAGCTATCTTAAAATATTATTGAGAAGATATTAAAAGTAGACCACGTGAAAAAACTAGAACTGTTTTTAGCACATAATAGGCACATTTTTTTTAGCTATTAAAGCTGTAAATGTTACACTTGATGCTTTACATGCATAATTTTTAAAATCTTAACTTATAAAGTAAATAACATTATCACCATTCAACAGATGATGAATCTGCAGTATAAAGAATGTAAAACGTTCTCAACATGAAAGAGGTATTAAATGGCAGTCATAAGACAATATTCAAAAAGGACAGAAATAAATGGCATGCTTATATTATGCTGGGCATCATAACTTACGTGCTCACATTTCTAGCCATTTCAAGAAATAAGTGAGTATCACTACAAGAAAGAGTAAACAAAGGACAAAATTTCAAACATTAAAAAAATCCTCAACAGCCAAATATTACCAGCATTTAATTTGAGGTTTTTTTAAAAACTGGGACACTTGTCTCAGGAATCCTGACAAAATGAAGTATAGATATCACTGCATTCTTTATTAATAAACAAAAAGGAACATCAAATAATCACTTCTGATATTTTATATTATGCCCATTAAAAAATACTTAAATGAAATTATATCTTCAAGTCTTTTGGAGTAAGACTATATCATAAAAAATTTAGATATAAAAATGCATGACATTTTAGATGAAATTATGTACTTGCTTTTGTTTCTTATCAAGTTTATATTAATCATTTAATTAATTCATTAGTTAATGAAATTTACACTAATAGCTTTCTCCTATAGCCTTAGAAAAAATAATTACAATAATTTTCAACAATACAACACAATAATTTCAACACTATAATTGTTTCAACAACTGAAACAAATTTCCCCTCCCAGGACTAGGAAGCTAGAACACATCTAAGAGTTTCACTCGGCTTACATGATGATTATTACAATAATCTCCTCTAATATTAATGTTAGTTAGGACAAATGCTACTCATATCAACAGATTGCTTAAACAAAGAAGTTGCCATTCTAACAGGCATCTGATATAAAGTTCTAAAATAAACATTTTAAATTCTTCAAGCTAGACAGCTGTAGCAACAATACAGAATTTAAAATCAGAGAAAAAGTAGTTAAGGGCTAGTCATGGGACATTGGTGTCAACATGTTATGCTCTGAATTAAAATACAGGAAGATGGTTCTTATTAGTTCCTGCTGTATAAAAAAATAAATAAAATAAAATTCAAAACAAATAAATAAATAAAATACAGGAAGATGAGCTTGTCATTGGTAAATGGCTACACAAAGCTTTGAAAAATAGACATTAACAATAGGCATTGGGATATACTATAGCAGAAGTATCTAGGAAGTAATCATTTTTTCTTACATATATATATATCATAAAAATAGCACTTTCAAATATATCCTTGCAGCATAAAATAAAATGCATCCTTCCTCAGAGAACTTCTTTACTTCAGCTCACACACAATTTCATAATTCCTTTAACTGTTTCTGTATATTTGTCTTCAAATTTATGACTGGATAGGTATGTTTCACAATTTATGCTTATTTCTAAAGAACACTAAGTTCTGTGGTATGCTGATAACTTTTTTTGCTAATTATTATTTACAGAAGTCTATCATAGTTTTCTACGTCTCCCATTTTCTTTCTGCTAAATCATACTGTTTATTGCTTCCAGAGTATCTGTCCTAAAATACAGGTAAATTCATAATGAAAATAGCTAACTTTATTATATGCCAGGCCCCATTATAAGTCCTTTTGCATACACGGACTCATCTAATCTTCCCAATATCATGAGGGTAGCTATCATTATTGTTCTGATGTTAAGATGTAGCCATGGAGGTCTAGAAATTTGTTACTAATTGGCAGGGCCTAGACTAGGTATCAAGCCTATTTAATCCCAAAGCCCACAGTCTTAACCATTTCATTTTGCTCTCTACTTTCTTTGACTGGTTTAATGTTATTTATACTTCAAGGCTCAAATCAAAAGCAGATTATTTCAGGGCTTCCCTGGTGGCACAGTGGTTGAGAGTCCGCCTGCCGATGCAGGGGACACGGGTTCGTGCCCCGGTCCAGGAGGATCCCACATGCCGCAGAGTGGCTGGGCCCGTGAGCCATGGCCGCTGAGCCTGCGCATCCGGAGCCCGTGCTCCGCAACGGGAGAGGCCACAACACTGAGAGGCCCGCGTACCGCAAAAAAAAAAAAAAAGCATATTATTTCAAAAAAGCTTTTTGCAATCAGGCAATCAGTCAAAACGAAGCTTCCCTCTCTCTCCCCATCCCATGTTCCTGTTCTTCTCTGATCCCTTATACTTATTAATATTCACTATACGCTAGGCACTATTCCTATATATGAGTCACCTCACAAATGATATAGGTAATATAATTAACCCCACTTTATAAACGTAAGAAATGAAGACCAAAGGCATTTTAAATGTCACAGGAAGTCACATGGCTGGTAAAAATTCAAACTTGGAAGCTGTGCTCCCCACATAATGCACAGCACACAGCATTCTATTGCTACTGGAGAGAAGAGAACAGTATGAGGAGCCCTGGGCTCATATCTGGGTCTCCTACTTACTAGATTCACAGCCTTTGGGTTGTGGTACCTACCAGCCTCAATTTCTTCACTGGTATGAATAGCTATATAAAAACAGTCTCTACCAAAGGGAACACTCTTGCACTGCTGGTGGGAATGTGAATTGGTACAGCCACTATGGAGAACAGTATGGAGGTTCCTTAAAAAACTACAAATAGAACTACCATATGACTCAGCAATCCCACTACTGGGCATATACCCTGAGAAAACCATAATTCAAAAAGACTCATGTACCAAAATGTTCATTGCAGCTCTATTTACAATAGCCAGGAGATGGAAACAACCTAAGTGTCCATCATCGGATGAATGGATAAAGAAGATGTGGCACATATATACAATGGAATATTACTCAGCCATAAAAAGAAACGAAATTGAGATATTTGTAATGAGGTGGATAGACCTAGAGTCTGTCATACAGAGTGAAGTAAGTCAGAAAGTGAAAGACAAATACCGTATGCTAACACATATATATGGAATCTAAAAAAAAAAAAAAAAAAAAAAAAAGGTCATGAAGAACCTAGGGGCAAGATGGGAATAAAGACACAGACCTACTAGAGAATGGACTTGAGGATACAGGGAGGGGGAAGGGTAAGCTGGGACAAAGTGAGAGAGTGGCATGGACATATATACACTACCAAACGTAAAATAGATAGCTAGTGGGAAGCAGCTGCATAGCACAGGGAGATCAGCTAGGTGCTTTGTGACCACCTAGAGGGGTGGGATAGGGAAGGTGGGAGGGAGGGAGACGCAGGAGGGAAGAGATATGGGAACATATGTATATGTATAACTGATTCACTTTGTTATAAAGAAGAAACTAACATACCATTGTAAAGCAATTATACTCCAATAAAGATGTAAAAAAAAATAGTGTCTACCTCACAGTACTGTTTGAAGACCTAAATGAAATAACACAGGCACATGCTCACTGAAAGAGCCTGATATATAAAATTTAGCTGCTATTATTATTATTATTGCTATTTACATTGTCAAAATGTAAATAATTGTATTATAAATGTATTATAACTGCTATGACATTGCCACCTAGTAGGGAAAGAGCTATTTGAAAGTTCACTTCCTCAAAAATCTCAGTATTCAGTAGGCAATGAAAAGATGCTCGTTAAATGTCTGAAGGGTTTTAGCCTTCACTATCTTTTACTGTAAGAGAGAAAGTGCACCGAAGCATGTTGCACTGAGCAGCTATTTTTAGGCACCTATAATCCAAATCCTTCTTAGAGTTTAGTTTATAGATCCATTTCAGAGAAAGGGTTTTTCTTTTTTAAAAAAAAACTATCATAGAAAGATAATTTTATTACTAATATATCCTCTTATTCAACAACTCTACCTTAAAGAAAATTTTTACAATTAGGGCCAAAGATCATTTTTTAATCTACTTTGTCTGTTTTGGTAGTTATAGAAACTTTTTGGACAATAACCTTGGTCATATACATAAATAAAGCCTGCCATTTCTCTTCTTCAGGCTGAATAATCTCAATTTCTTTAGAAATTTTACATATACCGTCTTTTCTAATGATTTGGTTCAGTTTTAGGATTCCTACATCTAATAAATTGCCCCTTTTACATTGGACTGAATATTATAAACTGTATTCAAATTTACAGTTAGAAATATTTATGATCCTTAAAATCACAACATGGAATTGTCTAGGTCCCAAATATCATCAGTTGGTAAACCAATATTACAGATAAAGACTAATCCATACTATATATAATACTATGTATAATAATGAAAACAATAACATGATACTAATAATACACAGTGTAAACGGAATATGTACTAAGTGATTTTAAATTCATTCAAAAAATATTTAATTATTTCAATAAATGTATTGAGCTTTTCCTATGTGCTAGAAATTTTTTTTCTAAGAGAGAATAAAGTAATGAACAAAACCATTATTCCTAACTTTTTCCTTCTTATGATTAATGATAAAATGCATTTGCAAACCACTTTGTTTATGAAGAGAAACTACAAGAAAAATTTTAATGTTTGTTTTTAATTTAAAATGAGACCAAGCAAAAAAAATTAAGAAGCAAAAATTGAAGAAGCCATTTAATGCAATGAACTTGTCAAATATCACATGGAATGAGTTGTGTTTGCTTCACTAGAGTATTAAAAAATGCTTGCAAAAATGAAATAAAAACTATGATTAGTATTATAGAAATTTTAAAAAAGCTATTTTGTATGGTCATTAGTTACATAACATTTTTTTTTTCCTCTTTGAGGAAAAATACTCTTGTATTCTTCCTCTTAATATGTGGATACATTTTTTCTGCAGTAACAGAAACAATGTACCATTTTACTAATGAGGTGCCAGAACACAGTGCATTTGGTATAGTCTTAACTGTTTTGTAGAAAAAAATTCTACGTAACATATTTTTTAGGGCTTAAATGCACTCTTTTCCAACATCACTGCTTTAGAATGCAGAAATCTATAACCTTACCTAGACACCAATGAGAATACCAGTAAGTGGGTAATCTGCCTAAGTAGTGGCCAATGTTCTATTTTTAGAGAAAAGAAAAGGAATTTAACACAGATAAAAGGAACAAAACTGTGGTCAAATGTATATAATCTCCTCTATCCACCAGTCATAAATATCACATTCTATATACAAGGATCTAGCGTCAAAACTTCCCTACAGAAATAGCATCTATCTCTCTATCTACCTACCTATCCTTGTGTGGCTCAAATAATAAATTATTATTATCACTAAAGCTAAATTAAAAAGAACAAATTAATACCACATTAACTAATAGATTCAGGATTACACTTCAAAACTTGAATATCACCATAAACATTATCTCCGAAGCCAAAAGACTATCCTTGAAACATAAACTTGAATTTATTCTTCATTCATTTAACCAACATTTATTGAAAATCTTTCATCCCTTTAATTCTCTGCTAGATGCATAACTCCCATAGGAAGGTTAGCACAGCTGTGCTGAGAAGTGAAATGGTCAGCAACTAAAAGCTACATATATATACATATACATTTAAGGAGAGTAAGTCAATGTCTGCTCTGACTGCCAAGGCATATTTTGTCAAGATAGACATGGCCAAAAAGGACTCAGTTGCATGCCCTCCTCAAATTGAAAATGCCCAATTTAATTTTCAAATGACCACTTTTAGAAAGATATTACCTATCTATTACCTTTCTATTTTACCAGTAGATGTTTCCATATTTTGATATGTACCTTCTTCACTCGAGAACTTAGAAATGCATTTAAACCAAGCACAATAGCTGTGCTTATATAACAGGAACCAAATTAATTTATGTAGAGTGAATAATGCACCACTATTATTTAAGGATTAAGAAATCATCAAAAAAGATGGACTATGGATACACATGTGTATATTCTAAGAGTAAAATATGTCTCTGAGAGGAAGCCTTTTTGGAAGAGGCTTAAAAAATTAACACGAGAATATTAAAAATAATCAGTTATAATAATAACATAATAATATAATGTGGGATCTGTTTGTAGCAGATGAAAATGTTTTATCTTACTTGACTTTTACATTTCTGAACAGTAAACACGTTATATTTCATCTTACCAGATTTTCAGATGAAAATATCCAACTACTTAGTTAAGTGTCTCCTCTAATATTACCTACCAGGCAGTTAAAGAATTGGTAACAGAAAAGAGATCTCTATGCTACTATTTTTATAAAATGAATCTAATCTTTCTATTCCTACCTTTAAGGAACTCAAGAAAGGACCAAGGACAAATTATTCTGGTCCACTGACCTTAAATATTCCAATCAATTCAGACTGTGACAGAAGGAAAAGTTGAAATCAGAGACTGACTTGCTCTAGCAAGTATATAACTATACCACTGTTCAAACCTAGGCAGAACAGAGACTCAAGGTGAACACTAGAAGCTTTTTAAAGAGTCTTAGCAAGGTCGAGCTGATAAATTGAAATGAATACGAATTGGAACTACTAATAAATCATGCTAATTTCTTCGGAAACCACTGTCCTGGCCTCTCTGAACCCAGAGGTAATGGGTACATCATTCACATTCCTGATTAATAATTTTGAAAATTTTATATATCTTACAATAGCTTATTGAGTCAGAGTTCAAAGTCTGAATTTTATTTGGGTCACTAAAGCACCAAAAAAAACAGTCTTATCAACTCCAAGTAGTAGAGGACTTTATATGAAATTTGTAATATAAGCCATCATGCTTTATTACCCAAATAAATAACCCCGACCATTATCATTTCTTCTTAAATTCTTCCGTCATTTCTACAATTATTTGTATTGCCCATGACATTTTTTTTCTTAAAACAATTTTGTTTCTGAATGTAAATTTTATATTGTAACATAGTATACTTAGAACTTCCAGGTATTTGGAATAAACTATTTTATAAGCAGTGGCATAGTTCAGTGGTTAATAACATAAGCAATGAAGACAAATGGCTAAGGATTCCATCCCTGATGCTCCATTGACTAGATGTGAGACCTAAGACAAGCCACTTGACTTGTCCATACCTCAGTGTGCTCCCCTATGAAAAGGCAGTATATCATTACTTATATCATAGGGCTGTTATAAGGATTTAAAAATTTAAGAGAAATCACTTAGACCATACATGGCACATAGTAAGCAACCAATTAGTATTTGGTATTACAGTTATTATTTATATAGTATATGTTTCTGTCAGAAAAGAAGAGAGACATAAATACAAAATATGGCTGGGTATAGGTTCTACCTAGAAAATGAAAATGGCACTATTAAACCCATTTGTGGAATTAGAAAGAAAAGTAGGAAACCATACTGGTAAACTTTATCACTTCAAAAAAAACTAATTCCAATTAGAAAAGTGAAGAGAAAAATGCAAGGCACGAATTTTATACACATCCATCCACATATTGAAAGCTGCTAAGTATTTCTCCTCTTCATCTCTTTTCAGACAGTGGTTAGAGGCCGAGTATTTTAAAATTAACTACACACAGAATGCCTTCCGTTGCCAATTATTAAAAAATAATAATATTTTCTATTTAACCACCATTCTGTTTTCACACCTGATTTAACAATCACTATTTAATATCACCCACTATCCAATTTATCATTTTTTACTGCTGATTTGTTCAAAAAGGATTTAATAATGGTTTATATCCAATATTTAAATATGGCTTTTAATGATCTTTTAATCTAGAAGAGACCACCTCCCATAGTGGTACATTTTTAAGTCGCACCTTTCCTACGTTAATATTAACTAGTTTAGTAATATACCACAACCACCAACTATTATTTTTGAGTTATACAACATTTTTTCAGACTTATTAATCTAATCATAAATACTTTTCAAAATTTTCCCAAGTTTTTAACTTCTTTCAATACACCCACCAAAAGAACCACAACTTCTCAAAACAGGATCTGAACACAGTTTCACGTTTTTACCTGTAACTTAAATTTTGCAGCTCTCCCCTAATTATATCCAGTAATGTCACATATCAAACTCCTTCTATGTCTATCATCCTTTAACAAATTTAACATCAAATACTAAATACAGTGACTTCCCTGGTGGCGCAGTGGTTAAGAATCAACCTGCCAACACAGGGGACATGGGTTCAAGCCCTGGTCTGGGAAGATCCCACATGCCGCAAAGCAACTAAGCCCATGAGCCACAGATACTGAGCCTGCGCTCTAGAGTCCATGAGCCACAACTACTGAAGCCCGCGCGCCTAGAGCCCGTGCTCTGCAACAAGAGAAGCCACTGCAATGAGAAGCCCACTCACCACAACTAGAGAAAGCCCGCGCATAGCAATGTTGACCCAAAGCAGCCAAAAATAAAATAAAATAAAATAAAAATAGCTAAGGAGAATTTATTTTTTTAAAAAAAGGCACACAAATAAATTGTACCTTAGATCACCTGGATCACTTTGCCCAGAACATCAGCAAACTCCTCCTTCTTGGAAGTGCTATGGTCTCCCTAAGCTAGAGTAGCTAGACAAAAAGACTCCTCCCTTGGGATTTTTGAACCAGGAGTTAAAGAGATGGAGAGACTCAGGTCCTTTCTATTCATGCTGAACTGCAAGTGTAGGAACTAACAGGTATTGAATATTTTCAAATTCATAACATCACTCAAATCATTAGGTGCCTGAATGTACTAAAGTGGTAATTATGAATAACAGAAAGAACACCACGTCACTGCTTTTAATTTTATATTTCTGACAGAACAGTTATTATGAAGGTATAGATTTGCCTAGGCAGAAAGAAAATATTCTATATGAGAATATTTGGGGGGAGGCACACCTTTTCATAAAAATTACACTTTCTACTTCATAATGACTCTTCAGTATAGAATTCAAAATCCAAAAAGGAAAATGAAGACTGTATTAACTGAAAATAGTACACATATTGGTTCATGCTCCACTGATGTCAGATCTTAAATAATGTTTTCTGATTGTTATCAATATCATGTTCGAACCTGTTTCCTTGCTTCTAATTTGAGCCCCTTCTGAAATAATCTCTACAACACCTGGCCCATACCTACAGTAAGTGCTCAGTATGTATTTGTGAAACTAAGGAACTTTTAAAATAACTAAGTACATCCTAATCTACTGACAGCCTCAGAGAGTGTCCTGGTTCTGAGTGATTACTCAATAAATATTTGTAGAATAAATGAAAGAAGTAATAGATGTTTTTAAATTTCCAATGGCTAACTCAAAAATGAGTAGGAGTGAGGTATAGCGTGAAAAGGCAATCCACGAAACATTCATTCATTTATTTACTGATTCATTTAACATATATTGACAGTGGGAAGGCACAGTTTGAGGAGCCATGGATAAACATTACAGAAAACAAAGTCCTATGGACCCCACAGTTTAATGGAAAATAATGACATCTAACATTTTTGACAGGTTATTTTATATAAAAGTACTTGCACTTGTTAAGCCATATTTCATTGATCCCCACTACAACCTATAAGACAAGTACTAATACTATGCCATTTAACAGATGGTAAAAGAGGTAAGTTGTTACACCCTTGTGTGCGATGAAGCCAGGGGGCTGGACTTGATCAATTTTTATAAAGGGACACTGTGTCTTATTGTATGGTGAACCTAATACAGAGAGAATACAGATAATTGTGGTGTAGCATTTTAGGAAAAGGAAGAGATTTACTGCTAAAATAACCACAGGTTGTTATTGTTGTGTTGTATTTTCTGTAATCACTGGCAGAAAAGCAATAACCAAATGCTTAATTACCTTTAAAGTAAAAACGTATCATAAATGGTTCTCAGTGGAATGAAAATACTTAAAAATTGTTACTGTTTTCTGCTATTCAGGAAAGGAATCCACATATTGATGGAACACATCTCTAAATACCAAAATTAAAAGTCTGTTTATTTATCAATTTTCACTACTTCATAAGGTTCAAAATGTCCTGTTATTTTTAAAAATAGCACTGCCTGTTTTTTACATGAAACTAGTAACATGATAAAAATGTTTTACTTAGCATTCAAACATAATCAGTTCTTACAGAAATAAAATAAATACTTTAAGGCAGTTAAATGAAATGTATATATCTTAAATAACTACCCTTCCAACCCATTCACCTTCACTACAAAATTCTCTTCTGAAATTACATGAAGAACTTGGTTAAAATAATAGTTTTGGATTTAAGTTCAGAACTTTTTACTTACATTTGCATTATTACTCTGCCATGCCTGCAGATTTCCACATTCCTTAAGACAGATTTAGCTAACTACTGCATTAGAAGACAAAGGAATAATTTATTTAAAAAGTTAACCACTGAATATTAAAAGGCAGATTTATCAGATTGTCAGAACTTCCAGTTTATGAAACAACATCTAATAAAATGGCACAGTCATGATTTACAAAGGTTTTTAAATTCATTATTATAGCTACCATATTTCATAACTTGACTAGTCCTTTCCTCACATTTAAGCTTTCTGTATTACAGAAATTTATTTTCACCCATTAAATAACCTTAATTCTGTCTTGTAAAAGTTTAATTTGAGAATTATGCTTCCACGTTCCAAAGAATACAAGTTTTGTTAACGTATTTTAAGAACATACATTTATTCTGGCAGTACATGGATACTCGTTTGAGTATCCATGGTTTTTTCCACCACTCTGCTTTGCAATAATAAGGAGTATTTATTACATGATCTCACTGAAGTACTCCAGGAAGAATAATTATAAAATGTTGAAGGACCAGCTGTGACTTATTTTTTAAATAAAAAGATTAACAAATGTCTTGATGCACATTCAAAAATTACCCTCCAAGTAATTTCAAATTCTATGATATAAATATATGTAAAATAGAGAATCAATTACACAGGAAAATAATTATTTTGTAATCATTTTGATTAAAACATTCACATGTCCATTAAGGAATAAAAAGTGTCTGTCTTTGGGTTTGGGGGTTTGATTTGATTTGGTTCCTTCTCTTTGGTAATCATGTTTTCTATTTTTCCAATAATATTTGTTTTTATTACAAGTCTAGAAAAAGTGCTAAAATTATCCAAGAGTGCTCTCTGGTGGTTTAGATGATGAAGAAATGTTAACAAGGCAGCTTATCTGATTTTAATAAATGATAGACAAGAAATTATCCATTAGGAGTAGAATAATTCACTAACGGAATCTTTTTGAGAAATAAGAAAAATTCTGAATATAGTTTATTTGGATAGATAAATGCAAACTCTCTATACATAAGATGTACAAAATATGAGTTAGTGAAGAAACATACCATGAGTCAAACTGGTGAAGCCATCTCTTCATCCTGGTTTTGAGCAAGTACAAAACTTCAACAAATTTTTTCTCACAATATCCAAGATTTTCAAGTACCTGTGATAGGTTCTTTCATCTGAATAAAGGCATTACCTTCCCTGGGACTCTATTTTATATTGGAGTATAGTTGATTAATAATGTGTTAGTTTCAGGTGTACAACAAAGTGATTCAGTTACACATATACATGTATCTATTCTTTTTCAAATTCTTTTCCCAATTAGGTTGTTACAGAATATTGAGCAGAGTTCCCTGTGCTATACAGTAGGTCCTTGTTGGTTATCCATATGTACATGTCAATCCTAAACTCCCTAGCTATCCCTCCCCCACCCCACCCTTCCCTCCTGGTAACCATAAGTTCGTTCTCTGAGGCTGTGAGTCTGTTTCTGTTTTGTAAATAAGTTCATTTGTATCATTTCTTTTTAGATTCTGTATATAAGGGATATAATATGATATTTCTCTTTCTCTGTCTGACTTACTTCACTCAGTATGGACAATCTCTAGGTCCATCCATCATGCTGCAAATGGCATTATTTCATTCTTTTTAATGGCTGAGTAATATTCCATTGTATATATGTACCACATCTTCTTTATCCATTTCTCTGTCAATGGACATTTAGGTTGCTTCCATGTCTTGGGTGTTGGAAACAGTACTGCAATGAATACTGGGGTGCATGTATCCTTTTGGACCATATTCTTCTCTGGGTATATGCCCAGGAGTGGGATTGCAGAACCATATGGTAGCTCTATTTTTAGCTTCTTAAGGAACTTCCATACTGTTCTCCAGAGTGACTGCACCAATTTATATTCCCACCAACTGTGTAGAAGGGTTCCCTTCTCTCTACACCCTCTCTAGCATTTACTGTTTGTGGATTTTTTGATGATGGACATTCTGACTGGTGTGAGGTGATATCTCTGGTAGTTTTGATTTGCATTTCCTAACAATTAGCAATGTTGAACATCTTTTCACGTGCCTCTTGTAATAAAAACTATATGATCATCTCAACAGATGCAGAAAAAGCTTTTGACAAAACTCAACAACCATTTATGATAAAAATTCTCCAGAAAGTGGGCACAGAGGGAACATACCTCAACATAATAAAAGCCATATATGACAAACCTGCTGCTAACATCATATTCAACAGTGAAAAGCTAAAGTATTTCCTCTAAGATCAGGAGTAAGACAAGGATGTCCACTCTCGCCACTTTTATTCAACATAGTTTTTGAAGTCTTAGCTACAGCATTAAGAGAAGAAAAAGAAATAAAAGGAATCTAAATTGGAAAAGAAGAAGTTAACTGTCACTGTCTGCAGATGACATGATATACTATAAATAGAAAATCCTAAAGATGCTACCAGAAAACTACTAGAGCTCATCAAATGAATTTGGTAACATTACAGGTTACAAAACTAACACACAGAAATCTGTTGCATTTCTATATACTAACAACGAAAGACCAGAAAGAGAAATTCAAGAAACAATCCCATTTATGATTGCATCAAAAAGAATAAAATACCTAGGAATAAACCTACCTAAGGAGACAAAAGACCTGTACTCTGAAAACTATAAGACGCTGATGAAAGAAATCGAAGATGACACAGATGGAGAGATATACCATGTTCTTGACTTGGAAGAATCAGTACTGTCAGAATGACTCTACTACCCAAGGCAATCTACAGATTCAATACAATCCCTATCAAATTACCAATGGCATTTTTCACAGAACGAGAACAAAAAAATCTTACAATTTATATGGATACACAAAAGCCCCGAATAGCCAAAGCCATCCTGAGAAAGAAAAACAGAGCTGGAGGTATCAGGCTCCATGACTTCAGACTATACTGCAAAGCTATAGTCATCCCTGGGACCTTAAACATAAATCAGGTTTAATATATGCATACAATACATTGGCTTTTTTGTTTGGTGAACTCAAACATCATACTGTAGGACTATAATTCAAAACACCATTCTAAGCAGTTGTGGTTATATACTAAAAAACAGACTGGTGTATTAATAACACAATGAGCTCTATTATTTGAATAATGATACCTGCTGGCCTGAAAAACCTAATGCATCTTCCTATAGCTATAGAAAGAGACTTAGTTACCAGGATGAATCAAATTGAATATACCTTCTTCCTACTTAATAGCAGGAAGTATATATCTTTTCTTTCTTCTTATAGTTGGAAAGATTAACTTTGGTGTAAGGAAAGGTACTTAAAGAACTTAAAGCAATTCTCCTCATAACCATTTTAAGGAAGTTTCACATACCAGTAGAGAAGCTTAAGGTTCCTTATACCCTCACTGTATATAATTTAGGGTACTCTGAAACGTGTTTTAAATCTCACAAATATTCTGGACACTTATAGTAGGGCAAGTAATAGTAAAAGCATGTATTATGGTATTTGCAGGCATCAGTACAAAGCTGTCATATCCCTAAATATTCTCTTCCTTAGGCTAAATAGTCTTTCAATATTTCTTTATATAATATGGTCTGGACCTTCTTCAGTACCATAATTTATCATAACTAGGGTATGTAAGAATGGCCCTAATTCTTAAGTTTCTTTCTTTTCAATACTACATATAACTGCCTTATTCTGGATAATATTAATTGTCACTAATGATACCACCACAATGTCAAACTGTGGTAAGGTAACTGAAACCTCAAACATCTGAAGCAATGCCCACATTAAAATGACTTTAATTTTGTTTCTGCGCAAACCTTCTACTTCTGACAGAGCATCTATACTATTGAACATCACTAATTTGTGTATATCTATTTCAGCAGTTACTATAAGTTCCTTGGAGGCACAGCAGCAGCTGAACCTAGCATGTAGTCAGCCCTCAGACAGGTTTGACAAATGAATAAAAATCCCTCAGTCTTATCCCACTGAGCAGCTCCTAACCCACTTCATCCTGACAGAGTATTTCCTCAGATGGTTTCTTAAAGAAAATAAGATACCATAAACCTCTTCTATAACTCATGCAAATTTTATAGCCTATAGAGACCAATTTTGGAATTTATTTCTGAAATGTAATATTTTGCTACCGAATAAGTGTCCTCTGCAAATCTGGAGAAATTCCTTTTGATGTCTTTTTTCAAGTCATTAAAAAAATGTTGAACATTTCATAAGAGGACAAAAGAAACAGAAAAGTGTAGTATGCCACTAAGGACTTCCTTTCAGAAAATATCAATGACCATCCTCTTGGTATAGTTCGTGAATCAGTAATACGCGGAACTGCTCTTGTATCTGGACCACAGTTTTTATTCCTGCCAGTATAATAAACACATAGAGATTTTGCCATGCTGTATCATGGGCTTTTTCTTTGACTTGCAAAACATTTCCTATAAAACAAAAATCAATAAATTGAAAACTCAATCAATATCACAGCCAATAAAACAATTTTTAGAAATAACAAAATATGTAATTATTTAATCATAACAGTTATCAAAATTAAACATAACTTAATTGCTTATGCAGAGTCATTAATTATGTAGAGGTGAAAAATTACACTACTGAAGCAATCATTTAATCATTAGAGCTAGAAAAATGTCTAAGTATTGATATTAATTATTTCTGCTATGATCTTGGGGAACTATTCCCCATATTTATAATAAAACCAACATAATTATTTTAAAATGCATAACTAATAACATTTGCATGAATCGTCTATATGCTAACAATATTTGAAAAAGGTCAAATTTAGAAATATTTTCTCAAAAAAATAAATTTAAGACAATGAAACATGGAAACAAAAAATAAGGGGATATATACAATTTAAAGAGCTCTGATTCATACGTAGTACATTTAGTTAAGTTAATTAAAAGCTAAATCTCTTATTACTTAATGACCGGAAAAGGCTCAGCTATCATTCCCACCACTCTCATGTTGTTTTAACATATAAAAAATATTTTTAAAAACCTATTTTAAAGCTCTCTTGTATTTTACGATGCCAGGAAATACCTAAATTTGAGAATTCTCTTCAAGGGAACAGAAGACAGAAGCAGGACTTTTGGCTGACCTTTTAGGGGACATTTTACTAGGATTCATATGCTGCAGAATTACAATTAGTCTCTGACAGTGACTTCTGTTCATCAAGTTTGCATTTCCTTTGAACTTTACAATCCTGTACTTGCATGCATCTGTTTAGCTTGTACTTACTCAATCAACCTAACAGAATCACTAAATTATGCAAAGCAAGTACTGGCAATTCTTACATATATGCATTCCCTCCCCCCCAAAAATGTATCTACTTTTTCACTTAAGTGACTTTGAAGGAAGGTCCTAAGAAACCTTCATTTTCACTGAGTGATGACTGTGGAATAAGGGGTTACTTATCACAGCATAGCTAATAAGTCACAGGAATTGTTTTTCTCTCTGTCTCTGATACGGCATACAAAATACTGCTGATCTCAAAAGAATACCTCTTAAAAAAGGACCACCGTCAATGTACTATTTATTTGTGGATGATATGCAGCATAAATCCATCTCACTGAACTATGGAGATGCTGAATTGTATCTATCCTAGATGTGCTTAGTGACTAAAACAAGCACATAAATTACAGAATCATAAAATTAAAGATCAAAAATAAATAATGCCAAAGATAATCTGACCCAGCAATCCCCAAAGTGTGTTCAATTTGACCCAAATTCTACAGATATAAATTAAGCGTGTGAGGCTCCACAGTCAAATAGTTTGAGAAATGCTAGGCTAAATAAGGTTAAATTGCTTTTTTCTCCCTATAGGAATTCTCAGAGCCTTTAAGATGTTATCATGCACTGTGAATTTGTAAAAGGGAATAATATGCTATGTTTGCCAAACACATTTGACTGTGGAACTGTTTTTTTTTTTTTTACATATAACATCTGGGTCTAGTATCTTATATTTTAGAAAATGATGATCTAGTCCAAACACTACAATTTATATAGCCTAGATTAGTGAAATGACTTGCCAAGGTTATATTGCTAGTCAGCACGAGAGCAAGGACTAAGCCTGACGTGGCCAGGGTCCTTCCAACACATCATTTTCGACACAGGGTAAGGCATCTTGCCAGGCTACTGTGATGGAGAGAGGGGAGCAAGGCTTCTGAGAGTATTTGCAAGGCTGTAAGAAAAATGATGGTCAAGGAATCGAACATGGATAAGGATGAAAATCAATGTGTTAATGGTACTGATGTTATGAGAGTACCTGAGAAAGTTAACTGGAAGAAGAGAGGACTGTAATCAGAGGTAGGTCTGATTTCTGTGGTTTTTGAAAACTGAAATACCTGGTGATGATAAGATTTAGGATAATCATGGCAGATACATAAATTTATAAGAGATGGTTAGTCTTCAAAACTGAGCTGTATTAAAACCATGGCTGTTTGAAGTTAGAGGTTTGGTGAGAGGAAAGCTATGAGACTGACCCTAGAAGCTTCCCTGAATGAGAAAATGATGAGGGAATCAGTCATGTCAACGATAAAAGGGAAGAAGGTGGTAAAGCCTGGTGACAAAGCTTCAAAAGAATATGGCTTGTCACAAAAAGAAGATAAATATGAAAGAGGAGATGGCAACCAAAGAAGATATGGACCCGCTTTTTCCTTCTCTGAGGTACACAGGGTGTGCGAGAAATGGATGCAGATGACATGGTCTCCTAAGGGATCACCAAGAGATATACAAAGTTGAAAGGAAATTTTATGTATATGGCATTTCTCTGGAGAGTCTAGGTTTTCATTATCACCATTAAACATTTATATAATTTGATGGTTCATCACTGCTTACCCCTCCACACACAATGCATGTAAAACTACACAATAAGGAAACAGTCATAAAGTGTTTAATAATTTGGCCAACTGGCAGGCTCAACAGGTTTAACCCAAGTTGTAACTTTCAGCCAAAACTATAAAGAAGTGCTTGTAACAAATAAGAAATAATACTCTAAGACTCAAAGAAGTTATGGATCATAGCCTTCCAAGCATCATAAAAACCCTTCAGCAGCAGCATGGGAGTGCTGAAACAGGCATACTTAAACTATACAGAAGGGGCTGCAATTGAAACGGTCTTTGTGGGAAATAATTTGACATCTAAATACATTTGTCATCTAAATGCGTTATACTATTACTACTATTTAACCTAATTATTTATATGACTTTCAATATGCTCTAAGAGACATACGAAATACAGAGAAAGCTTTACATGAAAGATACTTCTTACAATTTATGACTGCTGAAAATGGAGATATATTAGGTATCAATACAAAATAGAGGCATTAAGTATCATGCTAGTGCTATATAATAAACAATGAGTGAATCAGTTTCTAATGATGCAGGTATAAATGCACTATAATATTTAATAAAAAAAATCTGAGGTATCAACACAGTAAAAATTATTCACAGGAAAATATGGACTGGAACTAAATGTATCAAAAGAGCAACAGCACTTGCTTCTAGATGGTAGGATTTTAAAGCTTTTCTTTTTATTCTTTAACATTTCAATAATTCTAAATTTTCTACAATGAATATACATTATTTTATAATTAGAAAAAAATGTACTAACTAAAATACCAAGATCCTGTTTTTAAAATAACCCTGTAAAAGAAAGAACTCCTGCAATTGCATTGTGTTTTGGCAATATTTAGCAAAACACTTATTATGTATTTCATAATTTCCCCTATAATTTCACTTCTACAAATACAATCTCCCAAAATACTTGCACTGGTGCACCAATAAGTATGCCCATGATGTCTGCTACAGCAGTATTCAAAGAAGGAAAAAACTGAAAAGGCCAAGAAAAGGAGATTGAATCACTATACTGTGGGCCTTGTATATATAAGAATTGCTATAGAACTGATAAAAAGGAAAGAAAGAAATTTATACATACTAAGAGAGAAAGATTTCTACAGTAAGTTTTGCAGAGACAAAAATATCTGAGAATCTTATGTATAACGACTACATTTCCATTTTTAATGAATATTCCATGTACTTTATATGTGTATACCATATATATACATAAACATATATTGCATATATAAATACACTATCCTATATATGACTGTATATACAGAGAAAAGTCTAGAAAAATACAAACTAAGTCATTTACCATATTTACTTATGGGCAATAGGAGGGGTTGGGGATTTTTACTCTTAATTTGATACAGCTCTGTAGTCCTTAATTTTTTATAAGAATTCATAAATTAGTTTTGTATTTATTTTGTAATATAGTAAGATGAGATTTACCCAAAGGGAAATAGTAACTAATATCTCCATGTTAATAGATATCTTCCTAGATTAACAGTTTTGAAAATCTCAAAGTAGCTATTCCTCAAAATTGTACTGATTTCAATGGATTATACATTTAACAAAATGGTTTTACAATAAAAACAAGAACAACAACAAAAATAAAAAACACACACACGACCCATTATACCAAACATAAGAAGACAAAACATATATACATTTTAAAAACCTCAATGTTATTTTGGCATAATTGCATCTAGAGGGTGCATTTAAAGCAAATTCTTTTAAAAGAACTGTTATTAAATCTTTCACTTCAAAGTTGCCTTGATTCATCAGACTAATACAACTGTCACACCTACCCATCCTACCTGACCCCTTGCACACACACTGCAAAAGGGAGAGAAAAAGAAAACTATAAAAACCAGCAAACAAACCTAAAGAAAGTCCTTTGACTCTTGATGTAGCATTATTTATTATTACTGCTGTTAAATACTAGTGAAAAACAGCTTTGTAAAAGTGTCCTTAAAGGAGAAAGTTGAGCGGAATTCTCCAGATGAGTAGTAGTATGTCAGAGAAAGATCATTTAAGAGAGATGGAATGGTATAAATTACATTTAGTTACACTGGACGACAGCAACCCTGTTGACTCAGGTCCAGTGATACCTATTAAAGTCTACCTTACAAGGAGATATCCAAACAACATGTTCATTCATTCCACTTTTATTAAGCACTTACTATGCGCCTGACATTATACTGGGGACTTGAAACAAATAAAGCTGTACAGAAAGAGTATGAGAATGCCATCTCACTCTCCCTGCCCTCCAAAAGTGAGACAAAAAAGTTAGAAGTCACTAACTGCTATAATAGAGGGTAGCATGAAAGATATGGTAGAAAAGAGGAAGGTGAGAAAGGATTTACTGAGAAGGTACTATTTTGGCCTGGACTTTAAAATGAGGATTAATAGGGCCAGTCGGGCCACCCTCTGGTAAGCAGCAAGCAGTCAGATGTGAATAGAGCAGAATTGTTCCCTAGAGCACAATGTCCAACTTAGTTTGAATCTGAGAGCTGATGGCTTGAGATGCATGACCTGTCTAAAATACGAACCTAATCACCACATCACGGCTACCAAAATAAAGCACTGCATCCTCAGATGGAGTTACTTTATGAAGTGCAGCACAAGTACAGTCAGATATCCACTCTAACTTTGTACTCCTCTTTACATGGCAGCCAGGGCCAACTGTAAAGGAATTATCCTGATTCCAATAACATTGGTTCTCAATTATTTTGACCAATCTGACTGCTTCTATCTGCCTGAAGAGTTACTGCCAGAGCAACTCCTCTCAGAATAAGCCAGCTGGCAGCAGACTGGACCCAAAACACCTGAGCTTCACAAACCCAAGGACCAAGAAATCTAAGACTGTCCCCCTAGGCTCCATCATCATGCAGAACCACTGCCAAACTATGGAACCAGCTTTGCCAATTTATATTAATATACAAAGTGCAAGACAATTTTAGTTACAAGGCTGTTTAATGTCAGCTGTATGTTGTAACTAGATCCAACTCAAACGGAGAAAATGTTAAAAATTTAGTATAAAAAGTTTCATTTTCCTGCTAATATTTAAAATACATACAAAATATCTTACAGAGTGTAAATGATACTCAAATGGTTGCTATTTGATGACAATAACTCAACTTCTGTGAGTTAAGGCACCATAATTTAATATTCAAAGGTACAGTGAGGCTAGAAGATGCGTATTGCATAGCTGGAGCAAATAAACCAGTTCCAACGCCAACCTATTCACTATTCTGTATACATTTCTTCAGTGTCTGAAATGAAAGATGGTGGCATGGGTGTTTATTTAAAAACCTCTAAGATCTCTTTTAGTATAAAATAAACCAATCTAACTGCTTTGTTGAGTTTAACAAACATCTAAGTAAAACAAAACTGCCGATACAATCAACAACTCTGGAGATTGTATGTGTTTCCTAGACACTCCTGACCACCTAGCTAAACATTTATGGAAGGTTTAGTATGTGTGAAGCATTGTGCTAATGGTTGTGCATATATGCTTTCATCAAGTCTCAAAATAAACCTATGAATTAGAACTATTCTTATAATTGCTTAATAGCAAGTACTAAGAAGGTAAGGATCTAAGCAAAGACTAGAAAAGAATGAGCTTGGGTCAATCACTACTAGAGTCAGTCTGATAAGAAAGCACTTAAATACTGTATTGGTGGGCGTACAAAGAGCAAAATCTTCCCAACACTACCATAGTACTCATTAATGAGAGAGGCAGCAGGAATTAGGAATCACATATATGTATGAAATGGAATGATCATGAGTCAAGTTTGCAGACACATGAAAACAGGATTACCTGATAAGCTCTACTGAATGTAAAATATACTTTCATAATACTGTGACAATCTTTTAGTTTACCTAAAATTTGTCAGAAGACTAGAATAATGCACGTACATATAAAATGTCCATTATGATTTACACACCGACTTTCACTATAGTAATTCAATAATTTTGGATTATGAATGGAAAATATAGGGTGTTATCCAAAATATAAATATTGAAATACATATGTACAAAAATGACTATATATAGATTACACTGTTCTTCTGGTGATCAAATTTAGAAATTAATATTTAAACTAGCTCAGTTGATGAGCAGAGCCTCACACAGAATGATTCATTGATAAATCAGATGGCTTCTCTCAGTGGTCCTCAAACTATGGCTTCTGAGCCTCTGTATGAAAATCAGAATGTTTATTTAATATACATAATTTAATTTATTTAATATACATAATCTCTGTGCCACCACAACACCTGCTAAATCAAATCAGTCTCTTCTCAATCTCTGTCACACACACCAAAACACCAGTGAATCATATGCACACTAAGTTTTGAGAACCACCTACAAAGATGAAGAAGTTTCCATCATTTTATACTGTCACGGAAGTCCTGAAAATACTACACTAAAGATGCACTAAAAGTCAATGTTAGAGAGACCACCGTATAACAAGGACTTTTTTATTCTTTTAATGACAGCAGCTAAAAGACCTAGGACCTGCCCTGTGTTCATCTGTACTGATTAAGACCTTAGCAGACACTGCTATTATTAGTGTGTGTGTGTGTGTGTGTGTGTGTATGAATTTATTCAAATCAATGCTCTGTCCAAACAAGGTACAGTAATATGAATAGATTTATGATTCTTAAAAAGCCAAAGAATCTCCAAAGGAAGCTCTGAATTCCATAGGCATATATAAGTTCACTAGTTAAATGAGAAAATACACGTGAAGCAGAGCACTTGGCAAGTGTTCAATACTTTAATATCAGTTTACACTGATTTTTCACAAAAAGGGTAAATATATCATTTCCATCTACATCAAGTACTTCAACAAAAACAAAACAGAAAAGACGACGAAAGGAAAAGAGTACCCTGACCCCCTCAAAGCCTGTGCCAGCCCCCACGAGGGGCAGAAAGGACAGAGGCAGAATCACAGCATTTCTCTCAGTTTACTGTAGCAACCCGATTGCGGCGCTTTTCCTCATAACTCAGGGCTGGAATTCTGTCTTTAAAGTAATGGGTGGGGGTGTGGAGGAAAGAAAAACAAGCCTTCCTGGTTTCCTTTGTAACTGTCACTTGTCTGCTGATTGAAGATTCGGTTATTCTTTATTCTCAAAACCACCTCTCACACCCACAGACAAGAGAGGATAAACAAGAGATTCAGAGGAGGTAACCACACAGAGGTCAGAGGCACATCTTCCTTTGAGAAGGGAGTTCAGGGTTAAGAACTGTCTAGGACTGCGGAGGACAAAGCAGGAGCTCACAAGGATCAGAGAGGCACTTCTAAAGCACATGCCAAGAATAAGCAATGTAGCCACCTGCTAGGCAAGGTAACAGCAAGAAGACAAAGGACAATTCACCCACACCTCCGCAAGCAGAAAATGACCCTCAAGTGCAGCCCACTTTAGCCAAAGAAACAAATCTGGTTTTAAAATTAGAAACTTCCCCCTGTCCCCAAACACTGTATTATGAAAGTATGGAACAGCGTGGTGAAAGCATAGCTTCCTTCCTACTCCCAGAAAATCCCCTCTTCAAAGCTGGTTTGGGGTTTGTTTTGTTTAGTTTTGTTTTAAGGGATTATAGGAAGACTGAGAAATACAAAGGATGCCTTTGTGGCTCAGCACACTGTCTATATACCGAGATACCATGAAGCTTTGCATTCAAACTCCAGTTGTAATGGAGTTCCACAGTAGAATGAGTACAGTGAAAGCAACCACCATGAATGTTGGCAGATTATGATACAAAGGGCAGTTATCCCACAGAGAGGACTGGCAGGTTGACAGGGGACCAACAAACGAATAAACCGAAAGGCATAATGAGCCCAATTTCCACCCTCACACTTCCCCACACACTTACACACTGAGGCAGGCAAGCTTCCAAAATAACATGCTACCCTCCGTCCTCTTCACTTTCCTTTCAGGGAGAAAAACCCTCAACAGATAGACCTGCTCAGGACAGCACAGTCCCATCCAGAGAAAGAAAATAAAAGGAGCAGAGGCTCAGCTTCACAGGGCTGCATGGACTTGTACGAATCCCACAACACAGGCATACAGCAAGGTATTTTCAAACCATGTGGAATGTGGGTAACAACCACATGATTCCTCAGGTCCAACTCATTTTTCAAATGGAAAAGAAAAATAGCCACCCCAATCCATACTCTCACAAAAGCAGAATTTTCAGAGATGTGAGGGGAAGCTTATTGTTTGGATTTGCCTGCCAACTTGAAAACTGTGCACTTGTGTAGTCTTTCATTGATCTGAATACTGTTTGCCAAATGATCACCACAATTAAGTTAACATTTATATTTACAGTATTTTTAAAGCAATTTCAGTGGTGTACATTATGCATTCTATATATTACAATTAAGTACTTATAGAATACATCATATATATTCTACATTACCATATAGAATCTTTGTTCTCTATCCAACTTCTTTTCGACATCCATATGCTATCCTTGGTTTCCTCGTTACCAATATACATACAATAAATAAAATTCTAATTATCAATGAAAAGCATTCAATCACAGTTCTAAGTATTTAGATATAAACAACAGTTAACTGAAAACTTCTTTATATACACTGGAGAAAAGACAGCCTCTTCAATTAGTGGTGCTGGGAAAACTGGACAGCTACATGTAAAAGAATGAAATGAGAACACTCCTTAACACCGTACACAAAAATAAACTAAAAATGGATTAAAGACCTAAATGTAAGGCCAGACATTATAAAACTCTTATAGGAAAACATAGGCAGAACACTCTCTGACATAAATCACAGCAAGATTCTTTTTGACCCACCTCCTAGAGAAATGGAAATAAAAACAAAAATAAACAAATGGGATCTAACGAAACTTAAAAGCTTTTGCACAGCAAAGGAAACCATAAACAAGACCAAACGACAACCCTCAGAATGGGAGAAAATATTTTCAAATGGAGCAACTGACAAAGGATTAATCTCCAAAGTATACAAGCAGCTCATGCAGCTCAATATCAAAACAACAAACAATCCAATCCAAAAATGGGCATAAGACCTAAATAGACATTTCTCCAAAGAAGATATACAGATTGCCAACAAACACATGAAAGGATGCTCACCATCACTAATAATTAGAGAAATGCAAATCAAAACTATAATGAGGTATCACCCCACACCAGTCAGAATAGCCATCATCAAAAAATCTAGAAACAATAAATGCTGGAGAGGGTGTGGAGAAAAGGAAACACTCTTGCACTGTTGGTGGGAATGTAAATTGATACAGCCACTATGGAGAACAGTATGGAGGTTCCTTAAAAAACTAAAAATAGAACTACCATACGACCCAGCAATCCCACTACTGGGCATATACCCTGAGAAAACCATAATTCAACATGAACCACAATGTTCATTGCAGCACTATTTACAATAGCCAGGACATGGAAGCAACCTAAGTGTCCATCAACAGATGAATGGATAAAGAAGATGTGGCACATATATACAATGGAATATTACTCAGCCATAGAAAGAAATGAAATTGAATTATTTGTAGTGAGGTGGATGGACCTAGAGTCTGTCATACAGAGTGAAGTCAGTCAGAAAGAGAAAAACAAATACAGTATGCTAACACATATATATGGAATCTAAAAAAAAAAACTGGTTCTGAAGAACCTAGGGGCAGAAACAGGAATAAAGACGCAGATGTAGATGATGGACTTGAGGACACGGGGAGGGGGAGGGGTAAGCTGGGACGAAGTGAGAGAGTGGCATGGACATATATACACTACCAAATGTAAAATAAATAGCTAGTAGGAAGCAACCACATAGCACGGAGATCAGCTCCATGCTTTGTGACTACCTAGTGGGGTGGGGTTGGGAGGGTGGGAGAGAAACACAAGAAGGAGGGGATATGGGGATATATGTATATGTATAGCTGATTCACTTTGTTATGCAGCAGCAACTAACACACCATTGTAAAGCAATTATACTCCAATAAAGATGTAAAAAAAAAAAACAAAACTTTCATGCAATCTCAATGATACCCTGGGTTGCAATTCAAAAGTCACTTAAGAGTCTGAAATCAAGAGCTTATAGGAGTGAAGAAATAGTTCTCAAACCTGAAATTTACAAATGAGATGCAGCTTTTTATATACACAGGCACAGGTTATTCTGATCTGTGCTTACCTTTTACCTCATGCACTGTCCTAAAAACATATAAACTTTGGGCACCCTGATACATTTTTGAACATTTACTCCTATCTCCTCAAATCATCAGCCAGTCTTTGCCCTGATGGCTACAACTGTCAAATCTCTTGCTTTTCTACTGGGTAAATAACTCTAAGTAAAAAAGAAAATGACATTCTACTCTTCAAAAATGAAGCTTTTGACATTTCAGCATGTTAAAAGATGGATAAACTGTACAACAGGAACATCAGTCCTGAAAAAGAATTTGACCTGAATAGCCATACACTGCACTCATGCATTTATAATTGCACTAGGAGATGAATGAGAAAAGATGAAGTGGAACCATTTTTCAAGATGCACGCTGTGATTTCTCATTACAGGGATAATCTCAAGTAGTAATGATATTTCTTTAAAAGCTGAATAACTTTAAGAGTACAACAGAATGAAAAGGAATCTGTGCATTAAGCACTGCTTTTCTAGGTACTTTCTGGAAATGTGAGACAAGTCCATTCTCCTAATCCCAGATGCAAATGCTCTAAGGTTCTTCTAAATGTCTCTTCTTCAAACAAAAACAAAAATAATTGGTTATTAACTGAACATTGCATTAGTTTTTCAATAAACCAGTTTTATCATTTTAAACAATCTCTTCCAAGGAAAGGCAGCAATCATTCTACTTTTTTTCATAGAAATAGTTTATAAATGTGTTTTTAAAAGGAAGAGTTAAGAATTTAAGTCATATGGATTATAATAGACATTCTTTTATGTTTAATAAGGAAGCAAATATTGTACCTACTATATAAATTTGAGAAATTTTATTCAATGGATACAACTTAAGACTAGATTTTGTCCCCATTTAACCGAACAGGATGACAAATCTCTTTCTAAATCCAATTTGATGCATAGAAAAATCCTACCAAAGCTGTCTCACAAATCTAATTCAACTGAATTTGAAAAAGACGTATTTTTTAGTCTGGTCTAGGAGTCTTTTTAAAATATATAACATTCTATTCTTGTTTGTTGTTCCTAACCAAAAAAAAAGGAGATTAACGTAGTAAAACGCAAGTAAAGACATCTGCAGAAGTCTCCCCAGTGTCCTAAAATGTGACTAGAAAAACCTTGCTTCTAAGGCACATTTTCTAGAGCTGTGGGAACAGATAGCAGTTTGTGTGAGGAAAGGAAGGTTGTCCCTGACAACACTTACTGATGGCTCTTAATAGTAACCACTCTGGTTTTTTCTTTGAATGCATTAAGTATCTAAGGTTTAAAATGCTTCCTCTCACTTTCATTTCATGACAAATACACCCTTTTAAGTTTTGCTGCATGTAATTAATACCTGTCCACAACACAGTTATTTTTCTCAGTTTCTTTCCTGATAACACCAGAGGAAGGGGAGCAACTACAAAAAGTTCCGAGGGTGGAACTTCTCTCCCCAGTGCCCCAGAAATTCTATTCCAGTCCTCAAATAGAGAAATAAATTTAAATTATCTGCAAACTATGGAAATTTTTTAAATTTTTTTGCAAGTGAAATTTATGTTAAAGAATATTTTGAAAATAATAAGATCAGGAAGTTAGTAAACTTCACAGGTTAAACAAGAATTCAACATATCCAGATTAAATAAAACACATTTAAGTGACATTCCCAAGTAAAATTAGGCAGCTTCTAATTTAGTACATTTCCAAGATATTATACTACACATTTTGTGATGTTTTACCTGTACCCTGAACAATACAACAAAAAATAAAGTAGGATTCCATTAGTTCATAATTACAAGAATTGAAATGTTCCAGAGTTCAAACTGTGTCCCCAAGTTATTATAGCTCTATGTATTAAAGACATATAATATACCTAGTTTATAATGAACATGTTAGTTCTGTCAGCAATATTAGTATTATTCACATCAGGGTTAAAATTTCACAATGTATTATTTTTCATTTAATTCACAAAAGAGTCCAAGTAGTATAAAATTTCAATAAATATTTCCATGTGCTTATGACTTGTACTCAAACAAGCCATTTTTATTTGTGGTTTATTGATAAGGAGACAGCTTTTTCAGTCAAGATAACCTTATGCACCTGCCTCATTTCCCTGAAGCAGAGGAAATAAATCTCATTATTTTACTTCTTTGTAAAGTACACTATTTATCACATGGGTGAAAAGTTCACCCATTATTGGAATACAAGTTCTTTTGCCATGCCAGCAACCCAATTGTCAGAGCCTTCAAAGACAGTAAGTTCTTTAACCTTGATCTAACATGCTAATATGTTTTTCAAGACAAAATCCACAAAGCTTGAGATGACAGCTTTATTTTCATTGAAGTTTAGTTTATACATATTTTTTCAATTTAACTGTATGAAAGGCAGAATGAAATAATACACCATTTTTAACAGAATTATGGAATAGTTTCATTTTCTTCACTACTATACGTAACTATACCTATTTATAAACTAAAAAGAAGCTCAGATATATATCATAATAGGAAAGAGCACTTCATTAATTTTAGTGTTTTTTTATTTTATCTGTCAACCTCTAACCATTTACTTATTTGTTTCCATAATTCATTTTGGTCATTAGCATTGATCAGCAAAAGAGCTTACATGTAACAGACACATTAAAACCTTAATTATCAACATAACCCCATCTAAGTTAAACCCTTTCTTATTGTATGTAGTTTTTAAGAAAAAGATAAATCACAAGAAAACATATTATAAATTATTATTCTTAGAACATTATTACCCAGAGTACATTCTAGACTCAAGAGCTATGTCACATAATTTCATTCATAACCCATAATTACAATTAAAAACTTCATATTTCAAAAAATGATCCTTAAACACTGTAAGAGCCTATATCAAAGAGGATATATCATTTTTATAATGCACTACCCATAAATTAATGTGCTAAAGCATTATAGAAATATTTTTAATACAACTGAAAAATTGAGGTAACTAGTTCACACTTTATAAATTTGAAGCTCCTTTAAATCAGAATACTTAATTACCTAAGAATTCCATTTATTATCACTTCTTATAAGTTTGAATTTCAAATATTTGCATTCTTAATAGTGGCACAGGCCCACTAAAGATTTCCTTTTCAGGATTTAATCAAGATATAGTTTGCTTTTAAGTCAATTTGTGATGGTAGTACAAAATAGAAATAATAAATTCCCAAGTGTTCTCTCCTATTCATAGGTGTTAATCCCTGTTCCTACTTTACTTGCAAAATATATGTGATTATCTCCTACTTTGGTTAAATGCTTATTTAAAGCAAATGATTTAAATTTTTTTGGAATGAAGCCTTTACAGAGAGTAAATTTTAACAAAAATTTAGCCTTATTAAGCCAAAGAAAAATGTTTCTACTGCCAAACTTGAGGATAAATTTAGAAATCCATGATGGATTTAAAGCCATATAAGTATCTCTTCTGTGAAGAGGACATTTACTAAGAGTTTTACAAGATTCATTCCAATAAAAAGAATGCCAAGACATAATCCAATGTTTGGATAGTTTGAACTGGTGGAAGGACAGCTTGTTCGAAAACTGCTCTCAAGCTTCTTACCTTGGTGGTATATTCATCAAGAATAGTTCAAATTACAGGGAAAGTAATGTAAAATCTTTAATCTACTGAGCTTACAGGCTAGAGGGGAAACAAGAACAGAAATCTAAAATACAATATACTGTGGTAAACACCTTAATAGCACTATGCGCAGCGTATTCTGCAATTACAGAAGAGGAACACTTACATACTTGAACTGAATAATGAAAAGTGAGTTAGATCTACTGAGGTAAAGAAAAATGGGAATTGCATTTCTAGTAGAGAAAAGAACAACACCCAAGAGAGAGTTACATGAAAGAGCAGAGAGCAGGATTCCTTTGGTAGTTTACTATTAACAGAATATAAGTGTGAGGAAGGAAGTAACCAGTGACGTATTCTGACAGAGAACAATTCAGATCATACTAACAGATTACGATGTATTGGGTTGGCCAAAAAGTGCCTTCGGGTTTTAAGTAAAAATAAAAGACACATTTTTCATTTTCACCAAGAACTTTATTGAACAATCTATTCACCCTTTTGTTCCACTACCTTCTGCCATTTTTCAGGCAACTTCATAATTCCATCTTCCCAAAACTTTTTATCTTTTTTGAGCAAAGAACTGTTCCAGGTGCCTTTTAAAGTCTCCAGGGAATTGAAATATTTTCCATTAAGAGAATTTTGTAAAGACCAAAATAAATGGAAATCCGAAGGTGCAAGGTCTGTTGAATACAGCAGATGAATGAGAACTTCCCAGCCAAACTGTAGCAGTTTTTGCCTGGTCATCAAAGAAACATGCGGTCTCGCGTTATCCTCATGGAAGATTATGCGTCTTCTGTTGACTAATTCTGGGCGCTTTTCGTAGAGTGCTGCTTTCAGTTGGTCTAATTGGGAGCAGTACTTGTTGGAATTAATCGTTTGGTTTTCCGGAAGGAGCTCATAATAGAGGACTCCATTCCAATCCTACCATATACACAACATCACCTTCTTTGGATGAAGACTGGCCTTTGGTGTGTGGTGTTGATTCATTTCACTTGCCCCACAGTATTTTCTGATCCACATTATTGTACAGTATCCACTTTTCATCGCCCATCACAATTTGTTTTAAAAACAGAACGTTTTTGTTACGTTTAAGTAGAGAATCGCATGAGGAAATATGGTCAAGAAGGTTTTTTTCACTTAGCTTATGTGGAACCCAAACATCAAAGCGATTAACATAACCAAGCTGGTGCAAATGATTTTCAATGCCTGATTTGGATATTTTGAGTATGTCAGCTATCTCCTGAGTGGTATAACATCGGTTGTTCTCAATGAATGTCTCAATTTGCTCGCTATCAACTTCAACTGGTCTACCCGACCATGGAGCATCGTCCAGCAAGAAATCTCCAGCACGAAACTTCGCAAACCACTTTTGAAACGTTCGATCAGTCACAGCACCTTCTCCTACACTGCACAAATCTTTTTGTGCATTTCAGTTGTGTTTTTACCTTTCTTGAAATAATAAAACATAATATGTCGAAAATGTTGCTTTTATTCTTCCATCTTCAATATTAAAATGGCTACACAAAAGCTCACCAATTTTGATGTCTTTTTTTAAATGCACGCTGATATGACAGCTGTCACATACAATCTAACAAAGTTGTTTTGAATGAAGTTAAAGACAACTAAGTGCTACTAGAGCCATCTTATGGAAAAAAACAAACGAACCCTCTGGCCAACCCAATAAAATCTATAATACCATGAAGGCTCTGGATATTCTCTTAGTAAACAAAGGTGCTCAGTATTGAAACTCTGGGTTGGATGGTAAGTGGCAGTAATAACTTCTGTCCTATTAGTATGGCTGCTCCTATTTGCGGCTATGACTCTAGGACATTTTCAGTACATGCAACAAGAGCCTGAAGCTAAATGGCATTATACCTTCTACCAGGCAGTAATAATACAAGAAGAAGAAATGTCCCCTGCGCTCATAGATATCACAGGAAAAAAAACTGTTTCCCAGTGGGGGCACCAAGGGCAAATGTGGGGGGAAAGTCTTTGTTCTAGGAGCCTGAAGTAGGCATTGCAAAATGTTTAGCATTCCTGTGCCTCAATCACTAAATGTCAGTATCAACTCCCAGTCAATGTGACAAATGAAAATGTTCTCCCATGTTTTCAAATGCTCCAGAGGTGGTACCATTTTCTACTTAAGAGTCATTGATCTAGATGGCAAATACTCACTAAATATATCCTCTTCCCAATTAGAAACTAAGTTTCTGGAGCACAGGGTCTATATCACATTAATATAAATATATGATATAATCAGGAAAATGACAAGTTTTAAATTCTGAAAGCTAAATTCACATTTCAGTTCTATCATACATTAACTACATGATGATAAGAAAGTTTAGTTCATTTCTCTGAACCTCAGATTCTCAACACGTAAGAAGCAGGCAATAATACGTATCTTACAGGGTTGAAATGATGAATAAAGAGCACATGTAAATAGGCTGATAAATTATAGATGCTCAGTACACACTGATAGAAATTACAGTTCCAAATGCCTTACTTTACAACAGATGAAAAGAAACCCGTGAGGGCTTCCCTAGGGCTTCCCTGGTGGTGCAGTGGTTGGGAGTCCGCCTGCCGATGCAGGGGACACGGGTTCGTGCCCAGGTCCGGGAAGATCCCACATGCCACGGAGCGGCTGGGCCCGTGGGCCGTGGCCACTAGGCCTGCGCGTTCGGAGCCTGTGCTCCTAAACGGGAGAGGCCACAGCAGTGAGAGGCCCGCGTACCGGAAAAAAAAAAAAGAAGCCCGTGATATCTAAGAGACTTATCCACTCCTAAAGAGCAGTAAATGTGCTCACTTTTTTAAGTAACAGTACCATGAGAGAGCTTCAAACTTTGTGCTCCTACTTCCCCAAATCAAAAAGGAAAAGACTGATCTGAAATTGCAATGCATACATTCAAGTTAGAAAAATGACTAAACTCTGCAAGTAATTACATACATTTTTATATTTGCACTAGCAATTTATACCTAGCAATGTTAGAAGCAATTATTTACAGCTAAAGTTACTTTTATTTGCAATGTATATTCCTCTAACCCAAAATTCTGTCATGCTTAATAATTGTCTAAATAAAAATTTAAATGTCTGTATAGCAAAATCATCATAAACAAGGTTGAAAGTTTAAGTGGGAAAATAATTTCTAATCAATGATAGACAAAGTATTAATACCCCAAATGTTAAGAAAAAGCTCCTACAAATTGAGCCAAAGGTGATCAAAGAAAAATTCATCTATGAAAATTTAAACAGAAGAAAAAAACACTGGGAAAATATGTAAAATAATTTTAACTTCACTTTTAAATAAATTTTATTGAAACATAATTGGTCATAATTGTTGGACTATCATACAGGTTCACAGTTAAAAGATTGAGAATTAAGTACTGCTGGAGTAAGCATCAAGGAAGAAAAACATTTCAGGTACAGCTGGAAGGAATGTCTACTGGAAGAACCTTTCCAATAAACAAGCTGGCGGGATATGTTAAAATCTACAATAAGTGCTTTTTATCTTGAAATTTTACTTCAATGTATTTATCCTAGGGTATCAGATGACTACAAAAGCACATGCAAAATTGTTCCCTCCATCATCACATTGTCTCTTTAGAAAACTGGCACACATACTATCTCCACTGTCCCTGCCGAGTGCACAGTCTACTTTACCCCTTACCTTGAACCTAACTAATCAGAAAAGCAGAAGCCACTTGACTCATGCTGGCCAAATAGAGCTCCTCTCCATGAAATTTGAAAATAAAAATGAAAACTTTAATCAGCCTTAAATTGTGAGCATATGTAAGACAGGAACAACCATTTTCCACCATATACACAGATGTAAAGTCTGACAGCAGATGCCAAAAAGAAGCTAAGACAATTAAATGTGCCCAAGAGTGACCCCAATTTATCTGATTCCAGGCTTTACAGGAGACCCAACTGAATATCCTTAGGTTCTCTGAGGTGCACCTTTCCCCTGCTAACTCATCCCAATGTGCTCAGATAGCTTGAATAGCTCTCTCCTGACACCAAATAATGAATAACACAAAGTTTTTCCTCTGCTTTGTTTATGATTTTAGAAAACTGAAGACACCTCCATATGCCCACCTTTAGAAAATCAGTTAAATATCTGAATCCTGTATAGTCATACAAAGAGAACACAGATCTATATTTATTGTCCTAGAAAACGGTCACAACATACTGTTAAGTAAAAAAAAAAAAAAAAACCAGTTTACAGAACACCATCAATTCAATATATGGGCACAGAAGGATAGTGACTAAATGTAACAAAATTAATTTTTGTAGAGATGTCAGGTGGTTTCATTCTCCTCTATAATTTTCTGTATTGTTGACTTTTCATTGAGCATTTATCTTTGTTTATATAAATGGAAAAATTAAATTTCTACATTTAAAACAAATCAGAATAGAATCAAAAAAAAAAAGAGAAGAAAGAAAAGAGCAAAGAGGAAGAAAAGGCTCAGGGAAACTTCAAAAGACTAACTTTTAATTTCAAACAAAGGATGGTTTGATCCCTATAGGAAGGAAATCTTGGCATTACTATCAGCTTTCAAGAGCAGGTATAAGCAATGATACAATATTGTCAAAGAGTTCTTCGAATTTCTATTAGCCAGCTAAATGTTTTTCCAATTATAAAACTTGTTTTATTTTATAAAGTTATTTGAAACCACATCAGGAAGACTTACAAGAGTACAGGAGTATTTTACTTAAATGCTAAGGGAATGGCTTTTAAATTTGTATCCTGTCATCTAAGCTGTTCAGAAGCAAGGAGGGGGAAAAAAAATCAATAAACACCAGTCCTTCATCTCTGTTCAATTTAGCTCCTATGGTGAGCAAAGAATTCCTTACAGCAAATGTCCAAAGCATCCAAATTTCAGGCAGCTTGACAGGGCTTTCAACCAGGTCAGTCCTAACAGAGATAGTAATCAAGTCTCCCACGATGAATTTCATTCACAGAGCAGGACTGATTACAGAGCAGGTCGAATCGCTGCACACTATTGACTGGAGATCAATTTTCAGCTTGAGGGACTATGGGGAACAGTACACAATAGGGCAGGAGGAGGACCAGGAGAATTCAATAGTGTAACAAACCAAACCAAATAAGATCCTCTTAGTTTAAAGAGAGGGCAATCATATCACCTAACATTCCTACCATATTTATCAAGAAAATATTCTGCTTTAGAAAAAAAAAAAACTACGCAAAAAAAGTTTCATCTAAATCTCATATGGTCCCATTTAATATATCTCAAAAACATTAACCTAAACTTAAAAACACATAGACAGGGCTTCTCTGGTGGCGCAGTGGTTGAGAGTCCGCCTGCCGATGCAGGGGACACGGGTTCGTGCCCCGGTCTGGGAAGATCCCACATGCCGCGGAGCGGCTGGGCCCGTGAGCCATGGCCGCTGAGCCTGCGCGTCCAGGGCCTGTGCTCCACAACGGGAGAGGCCACAACAGTGAGAGGCCCGCGTACCGCAAAAAAAAAAAAAACAAAAACACATAGACAAAAAAACAACTATGCAAATCTGGCTATTTTCTTTTGTAATGGGTGGTATTCTCTTTGTCATATTCCTTTATACCTTGTGTCTACATGCATCTGTAAAAACTGTTTAGAGGGTCATATGCTGTTCTGTCTTTCCCTTTCATTGCAAGGAAGATGCTCTTTGATATATTATGAAACAATTGGCATAGGGCTTACAAGTTTTGCCTCTGCTTTATAGCCAATCATTGGGAAAGTGTCACTGGATCCAATTATCTCAGGAATGAATGTGGCAGTGTTTCTGCTCTCTATATCACCCAGAACCCTAAAAGCTTTTTATGCTACCCCAGCCTGTCCAGATTAGAACTGAAAATTATTAGGCTTAATTCCCTCTACCTGTAAACTGGGTATCTATTTTTTTTTATTGGAGTATAATTGCTTTACGATGTTGTGTTAGTTTCTGCTGACAGCAAAGGGAATCAGGAATACGTACATATATATCCCCTCCCTCTTGAACCTCCCTCCCACCCATCCCGCCCATCTACATCATCGCAGCACACCGACCTGAGCTCCCTGTGCTATACTACAGGTTCCCACTAGCTACCTATTTTACACATGGTAGTGTACTTATTATATCCTACTTTGCTAGGCATAGTTCCTGTGTATGCCTATTATCCTAGAGCAAATACTAATAGCCCCTTTTCACTATCAGAGGAGACCCAGTTTGTACTATAAATTAACACATTTTCCTAGTGAAAAATGGATGCAAATCCTACCCAAGCAAGAGAAACAAATCAACAACAAAACAGCCTCCCACAACTTCTGCTCCATATCATACCACCCTCATACTTGATTCCTTCTTCTCATGGCCAGCATACTGAAACAATTTTTGACAGTCTTAATGGCAGCTTCCATTTTATTTTCCATTCAGGCCTCAATAATTTAGAGCGCAAGTTCTATCTTTTTAAAACTAGTGAACATACCCATGGATTAATAAGTTAAATTGCCTTTTCTCAGTCAATCTGCCAATAACAATGTGAAACATTAGGTATTTGAGCTCTTCATCTTTCTTAAAATTTTTTCTTCCTTGTCTATCACTTTCACAATCTCTTCTTTACTCTTCAAATTCTCCTTGTCTTTCTGTTTCTCTTTCTCTTGATTTGTATGATTTCTCCAGACTTTTCATCTCTTATTCTACCTCCTTTTCTTTAGTGATCTACTCTAATCCTAGAATTTCAGCTACTACCTCTGTGATCATGACGCCAAAATCTGTCCCTTGAATTGACCTCTCCCCCAAACCCCAGACGTTCAGTTCTAATCAGACAGGATGATACTTATTTATGGCATCTAGAGGTACAATGAACTCAGGAAGTCCAAACTCATTTTCATCACTCTTAAATGTGTAATCTCACTCCAGTTCCAAGTGCTTTATTCATCTTTCTAACATGGAGAGTATCTCATGGTGCTTTAGTCCTAGATTGTAATATTCAATAACCTCAGTAAAGTGAATGAAAGAGAAAGTATTCTTGACATGGGTAAAGCCAGATTTTTAAAATTAGACATGTTGTGGAATTAGTTTGATTCTTCTACCAAAGTCAAAAAACTACCGTCAATACAATCCACTTCCTTTTCCTTAATTTAAATATGCTACATCACGATGATATATATATACATATTGCTTAATATAGGTATATTTTCAGATTACATTTCCTTCTTGTATTTCTTCTGAAACTTCCTATATCAAGCTTTCTTCAAACCAACACTAAACACTAACAAAGCAAAACTTAGGATGTTTCTTACTTGAACCCTGCTAACCAGAAAGTTCCAGGTAAGAAATGTTCTATAATCATTCTTCAATGATCAAACAAAATTATTTTTTGTTTACTATTTAAAGAGTCACAAGGTTCTACAAGTACATACCATTCAAAAGCAGCATAAAATACAGTAAGTATCTGATAAATTAGCTTTACAGTAGGTTTGAATTTCTCTAAATTGATCATTTTAAGAAGATGCAAGGCAAAGCACTTTAATGATAAAGCATCTACTTGTACTTAAATAGAAAAAGAAAGCAAGCTAGGAACATATTTTATAGGAAATACTTGTGTACTGTGCCTCAACCAGCAAAATGAAGAAAAAAATACCAAAATTCAATGTGTAGCTTACACTAGACAGAATGTTTTTGAAGCCTTGGATGTACTTATATTAAACATAAGGACAGGGCTTCCCTAGTGGCGCAGTGGTTGACAGTCCGCCTGCCGATGCAGGGGACACGGGTTCGTGCCCCGCTCCGGGAAGATGCCACATGCTGCGGAGAGCCCGTGAGCCATGGCCGCTGAGCCTGCGCGTCCGGAGCCTGTGCTTCGCAACGGGGGAGGCCACAGCGGTGAGAGGCCCGCGTACCGCAAAAAAAAATAATAATAATAAGGACCAAGGGGAAAGAGGGGAAAACTCTAATAATACTCCTAGAATATGGCATTCCATAAACGAATCCACTGGGTGCTCTCACTCTGTACCACAGTGGCTTCTGTTCAGAATCACAGCAAGAAGTAAAATGAAGTCAAAATGAAGCAGAGCATTCCTATCTTGGTTGAAGTAAAATGTATAGTTTAGTTCATTGAACACCACTATTTTCAATATTAAGTAGTATTAGATTGGAGCTCTATGTAACTATTCACATAACCCTACATCAAATAAATACTTTAAAACTATCTAAATATATATTTATACTGTGGAGTATAATCACTATTTTAGCATTTATGATAGCCAGAAAAGTACTCAAACGTTAGGGGGTACATTTTCAGCAGAGCATGAGCAGATTTAGCCTAGAGATTCCCATTAATGTCAGTGAGAGTTGTGTGGTTCAATCTTAACACACATTGCATTGAAAATTTACCCCAAAAGCTCCCCAAAAGAAAGGAATTTAAAATTTTCCAACACAAATCTGTCTTTGTTGGTATAATTACCCATTCACCATTCTTAAACTCAGAACATAAATTCTTTCCCCTAACAACAGTTGTTCTATCTTCAAAGCAAAAACAAAGTAGTATAGTAAGTTTTAATAACGATAGGTCTGTACTCCATTAAGATTAACCTCCTAGAGAAACTCTTCCAAATATTTTAATCAGAGATTTCACTCAAAATTCGCTGTTAGATGGCTTAGTAGTCTTGTGCTTACCAAAATATGCTACTTTACCTAAATGGCTTTCTGTTGACTGTGGATAACCTTCAGTACAAAAAGACTATTAATATTAAATATGTTTCTGTGCCTTATTTCTTTAAATTTCTGTTTTAAATATTTTCCCAAAGTTTTGGCTCATATAAATCTAAATTCATGTTTGAATTTAGAGCTTATTGTATAAAATATGAAAATAGTTTGGCAAAAAATACCATTCTCAGACAATACCAATTCTCAGATAATTCTTGGCTAAATATATTCTAATATCAAACTTTGAATTCTTTTTTTTTTCTAATAACATTTTTAAACTGGAATAACTGGCTAGCTGGATATCAATAACACTGAAAAAAATCATAATTAAAAGTAAATTCTTCTAAATAAAATCTAATAAAAGTTCACGGATTTTGCCACATTAAACAAATAATTATAGCTACTATTAGGAGTAATATTAGTTGGCTACCTAAATTTTTCTATATTTTACAATGCTTTTAAAATAACAAAATAGTTATGATTATAAATAATTTCTCTGTTAAAAATACCTAATAAAAACATAGCAAATGACCAGATATGTCCTTATGTGTCTCAGACAGCATTTAAATGAAGTGACTATGCCTCTAATTATTTCACGCCTGAGAAAAGAGATTGGCAAATTCATCCTCTTACACCCAGCACACAGCAAATAGTAACTACTCAAGAAATGCTTATTATAAGATCTTGTTTAATACGTAGTATTTTTTATATCAACAAAATAAACTTTTTTATTACATTGACAAAAATTTTCCATGTATGTGAAAATTAAGGAGAAAAAATAGAGGTAAATTTCAACTATAAAAAATGATTTAATGCTTATGGAGATTCAAATTTAAATTTCTTGATTAAAAAAACAGTTTATAGAGGATTTATTTTTCTGCAACAATTAGACAATAAATGTTTATTTTCCTATACAATTCTCAAATATTTAAGTGCTCATTTGAAACCTATATGCAAATCATATATTTCCTAGAATTCCCATTGATGTGTAGATAAGTGAGTCTTTTTTATTACCTGCATGTGGATTCCAATTATAATGGTTCTAAAGTCAGAGGATTCCTTCTGTGTGAGAATACATACAAACAATGTGACCAAAGAGACTTCAAATTACTCATAACAAAGTACATATGAACATCTAGAAACATCCCACTCAAGAGAATGAGTAATTTACAAACCAAACTGTTGGTGGGAATGTAAACTGGTGCAGCCAATATGGAAAACAGCATGCAGGTTCCTCAAAAATCTAAAAATAAGAGTTGCCATATGAACCAGTAATCCCACTCCTGGACATATACCCAGACAAAACTTAATTCGAAAAGATACATGCACTTTCCGTAGCAGCACTATTCACAATAGCCAAGACATGGAAACAACCTAAATGTCCACTGACAGATGAATGGATAAAGAAGATATGGTGTATATATATATATATATACAATGGAATATTACTCAGCCACAAATAAAGAATGAAATAATGCCATTTGCAGCAACATGCATGGACCTAGAGATTATCATACTAAGCAAAGTAAGTCAGAAATAGAAAGACAAATATCATATATCATTTACATGTGGAATCTAAAATACAACACAAATGAACATAT
Organism: Orcinus orca; assembly: GCF_937001465.1. Lineage (NCBI taxonomy): Eukaryota > Metazoa > Chordata > Mammalia > Artiodactyla > Delphinidae > Orcinus > Orcinus orca. The sequence continues at coordinate 74,509,908 of NC_064562.1, forward strand.
CTACAAAACAGAAACAGATGGTTGCCAACAGGGAGAGGGAGTGGGGCAGGGAAGGAGTGGGAGTTTGGGATTAGCAGGTGCAAACTATTATATAGAGCATGAATAAGCAACAAGGTCCTACTGTACAGCATAAGGAACTATATTCAATATCCTGTGATAAACCATAAAGGAAAAGAACATGAAAAAGAATATATACATATATAACTGAATATCTTTGCTGTACAGCAGAAATTAACAAAACACTGTAAATCAACTATACTTTAATAAATTCTTTTTAAAAATTTGCAAACCAAGATGCCACATTTAATTTGGGTTAAGAGTATTTATGTTGGAATGAAATATACCAGGTTTCCAGACTCAGCTGAGGGCCCTGCTTCCTCACCTGTACAACCATAGCAAACCAACTCTCTAAGGTCCCAGTTTCCATATGGCCCCATTTCCTCATTTGCTAAAAGGAAGTTATACTGTTCAGTATAATAATAGGTTCTAGTTCCTAAAGGAACATAATTCTCTGCAATATGCAAGTAATCAATAACTATTTACTCAATGACCCCCTTCTCTTTCTACTTCACAATAATCTATTTAATCCTATTAGTTCAAAATTAAATTTTTATGTAATAACTTATATTAAATATACTTTTACTCCTCTAATTTATTTCATATATCCAGTGACCAAAAAATACTACCATAAATTACCAGAAAAGATAAAAATTATCACATTATTTATTTAAAGAAGGCTAGAATGTAAGATGCATAGGAAAAGAATCTCTTATGTCTTGTTAACTTGTCCGCAACAGCTAGAATCGGTATTGGAACATGTTCAACAAATATTTTTTAAATGAAAAATTTTTTAAGGAAAAAGCCTGTTAAATGAGAATTCATATGCAACTTTCAAAGTGATAGTTTTCTATTAAGCTACTAAAAAAGTTATTTCTACTCACATTTCAATAGTACTCCCACCTTAGCAGATGAGCATATGTTAATATCCAAATATTGCACGACAACATAAATAAAAATAACAGTACGAAATCTGTTATAAATTTTCTATACACTATTCTTAAGCAATGCATTCAGTATAGTAATCTTTAAAGTGAGAGTTCCACACAATAAGAACTCTATTATAAGTATGATAATAAGGTTATTATTTGAGGCTTTCAGAACTTAACATTCTATTTCATGTATGATTTAGTGGATTATATTACCCATGTACTTGGTTAAAATTTAGCTTCTCTCTATCTATGCCAATGTAAGTACTAAATTCACAATACTTATCATAGACAGGATTTGTCGAAACCAAGAAAAATGCAGAAAAGTTTAGTATGTGGTCATTGGTGTCAAAAATCTTAAATATAAAAAGTACATAACAAAATGTCTGTAATTATTTTAAAATTCAATGTAAAGAAGATATATCATCTTGCTGCTACCATATTTGCCTGTTGAGCTGCCAGGCCCTAAGAGGTAAACAATTTGGCAGATTTTCTCATTTCCAACAATAAAAATCACAAACACACACATATCTATGCCTGATGTCGATTTTGTAACCTAATCTGGTTTTGCTTTTGATTTTCTACAGAGAATATTTAATATTTAATTACAGGGTTATGTGTTCTTAAAAATAATCAAGCCTACCTCACTCTTTTTCTAAAACCCCCACCTCCTTCTTCAAATCAGGAGAAAGTCAGAAAACAATCAACCCCTCTTTCAAATTCTTATTTTAATATGCTCATTCACTTCTTCGGTGATGTTTTGTTTATTTGTTTCCATTCTCAGGCATGAAGTATTTTTTTATTTAGTAGGTACATATGTATATGTAGAAAATACCACTGTGTCTCCAGATTTCAAGATAACTTCAAAGAGAAAAAGTAATCTTAGGTTACACAAAACCTAAAGAAAAGCTATGGAACAAACTGATTTATTATATCTCTCTCCTTTCCCCTAACCAATTTATATTAGTTTTAATTGAAACAACCACATTTGAAATCTGTAATCAAAATAATAACAGATAAATGAGTTGATTTCTTAATTATGTGCTAATCACTCTTCTAGGTGCTTTACAAGTATCAACCCACTTAACCCTTCCAAAAACTATCAGTTCAATTTATAGATGAGTAAACTGGGGCAAAATGAAGTCACCTACCAGATGAATTTGGTTAGTCAGAGGAAGAGCCAGGACTGCCAACTCAGGTGGTTTTACTTAAAGGTCTGGTGTCAACAATTACCATATGCTTCTTTGGCCACAAAGATCAGCTAGTGAAGTAGGCAGAAGAATGCCACTCCACTCCAAGATGTCCATGTCCCAAACCCCAGAAATTTGGGAATATCTTTATGTTACATGGCAAAGGGGAGTTAAGACGACAAATGGAATTAAGGATGCTAATCTGCTGACCTTTAGATGAGGAGAGTAGCCAGGATTATCCACGTGGGGCCAATGTAACCACAAAGGCCCTTATAAATGGAAGAAAAAGGTAGACGAGAGAGAGAGACCTAGGGAGATGACACTATAAGAAGGACTTGGCTTTGAAGATGGAGGAATGAAGCCAAGAGGCAAGAAATGGGGGCAGCCTCTAGAAGCTGGAAAAGACAAAGAAGTAGATTTTCTCCTAGAACTTTCAGAAGAAGCTCAGTCTTTCAACATCTTGGTTTTAAGCCACTGAGAACCATTTCAGACTTCTGATCTCCAGACTGTGAGGTAATAAATTCGTGAATTTTTTAAGCTACTAAATTTGTAGTAATTTGTTACAGCAATATAATAGTAATTTTACATGTTAACTTGGCTAGACTATAATGACCAATTGTTTGGTCAAACACTAGTCTAGATTTCCTGTAAAGGTATTTTATAGATGTAATTTACATTTCAATCAGTTGACTTTAAGTAAAGCAGAATACTCTTCATAACATGAGTGGGCCTTACATAATAAGTTGAAGCCCTTTAGAGCAAACACCAAGGTTTCCCAAGGAATAAAATATTCTACCTCCAGGCTGCAACACAGAAATTCTGAGTGACCAGCCTTGGAATTCAAGACTACAACATCAACTCTTGCCTGACTCTCCTGACTGAGCCAATTCCTTAAAGTCAATCTATCCCCCCACCCCCACATCCCGTCCCACATAACCTATCACTAGGTTGGTGTAACTTGCTACTAGTTCTTTTTATTACAACTATCCTTAGGTATATTAGGTATATTAGTATACTGAAGAAAGTAAATTAGTGAGCTTGGGCTGCCAAAACAAAATACCACAGACAGGGTGGCTTAAAGAGCATACATTTATTTCTCACAGCTCTGGAGGCTAGTAAATCCAAGATCAAGGTGCCAGCCAATTTGGTTCCTGGTGAGACTCTCTTCCTGGCTTGCAGACAGCCGGCTTCTCACTGTGTCCTCACACGGAGGAGAGAACTCTGGTATCTCTCCCCCTTCTTATAAGGGCGCTAGTACCATTTGATTAGGGCCCCACACTTATGATCTCATTTAACCTTTATCACTCCTTCACAGGTCCTATCTCCAAATGCAGTCACATTATTAGGGTTAGGACTTCAACATATGAATGGACAGGGGGGAGGAACTCAGTCCATAGCAGAGGAGAAAGAGTTCAAGGATATGCACATATTTTAGTAGCTTTCATACTTAAAATTTAAGAAAGTTACACAGATATGAGTACCTTAGTTGCTAGAGATCTGTAGTTTGTTACATAATACAATTATTTATATAGCATTTGATAGTTTATAAAATGCTCTCAAACAGATTAGAAAAACTTTAATAGTTATTCTCATGTTATGATGATCAAATTATAGCTCAGTGAGATACACTGAATCTCAATACTACAGTCTCACAAATAGTGAGCCGGGATCAAACCTATATCCGTTGATTCTAAATGTTACAGGCTTAGATATTCAGAACTGCTCATCAACTGTGACACATAGTAGAAGAGGGAAAAATTTATAGACTAACACAATATGTTAAAGTCAATTTTCAGGATTTAGCCATACTTTTCCATCCTTTTCTTAGCTCTAGTATAAACATGTAAATATACCCAGGGTTCTTTTTTTAAAAAATAAATTTATCTTATTTATTTATTTTTGGCTGCATTGAGTCTTCATTGCTGGGCATGGGCTTTCTCTTATCCAGGGTTCTTAATAGAATAAAAAATAAACTTTAAATATCTTGGGCATATAGGACTGAAAGTATTACTGATGTGGAGATTTTTATCAAACTACTTAGTAATTTATTCCAAGTGCTTGTAGAGAGAACTGAAATTTTCTTTCCCCAGAATGAAACAAAAGTGAAGGACTGTCACGTGTTTTCCTTAAGTGGTGTTTTTTGAGTTTCTGAAAATGCTGCATTTCTATCTAAAATTTTTCTGAAATCTTTTCAGCAAAAAATGACCCTGGGAAGGTAGTACAAGGTAGTATTTCAGTGCACGTTTTAAAACTAGGCAGCCTGTTGCAGGACAGAAATAGAGATACAGATGTAGAGAACAAATGTGTGGACACCAAGGGGGGAAGTGGCGTGGGGGGAGGGGGGGCCGGTGTGATGAATTGGGAGATTGGGGTTGACATGTATACACTGATATGTATAAAATGGATAACTAATAAGAACCTGCTGTATAAAAAAAAAAATTAAATAAAATTCAAAAGTTTTAAAAAATAAAACCAGGCAGCCTGGTTCTTAATTACATCATTTAGCAGTTGTAACCTGCACAAGTTATTTAATGTCTCTAAGTTTCAGATTTCCTTTAGCTAAAATGGGCATAATAATGCAAGATGGCTGTAAGGACTAAATTCGAGAATTTATAGAACTTGACAAATATCTGACAATGAATAATTGCTAAATAAATATGACATTTAATTGGCATTGTGACTGTCAACATAATAATTCTATTTAAAATATTTAAAATTCTCTGGAACATTAAATTTGCCAAGAAAAATGCAGAAATTTTAACTGAGGGGGTTCTCATATTTTGCAAAATCTGACAGGGTTTATAACTGGACAAAACTGTGCACTACAACTGTACTTGCAGTGTACTGGGATGATGCAGAGCTATTATCCTGATGAGGGACTGTGATGCTTATCTGAAGGCTATATTCATAACACCTTTGTTATTTTGCCAACTAGCATGGGTTAACTCCACAGAACAGAGTGACAAAACTTCAGCAGACAGTGTGTGTAGCCAATTCTTCTGAAAAGGAGTGATGACGCAAATCATAAAAACTATAATGATATTATACTACTTCATGATTCACAAACTTTTCCAAGCATTACCTCATTTGATCCTCAAAACATCTTAACATGAAGGCAAGGCAAATACTATGAACCTTGTGCTGCTAGGGGAGCTGGATTTCTGAGAAGGTATAATTGCGGACCATTAACAAAGCCAGAGCTAAAATCCTTATCTTGAGTCTCCTTGGGCAGTGTTGTTTGTAACAATCTTCTTCCAAAGTTGAGTAGATTGAATTTGAAAAAATCATTTATTTACAATAATACCTATTCTTACAAGGCACAGAGATAACAGCTCTCTTTTTAGCGTTTACATCAGGATGGAGAATAGTAAAAATTATTTTAAGAAGATATTTTGCTATTTAAATTGTTAGTGTGGCAGATTGGAAGGATAATATAGTCCCTGGTTATTCTACAAAGATAGAAGCTACACTTTTCACTTTTGCCTTTTTTTCCCCCAGTCAAAAAATATGACTGGGAAATAAGCTCCTTTGCTCTCCACTAATCTGCACTCACATTTCACAATTCATTCTTACTGTGCCCTTCAAAAAACTACCAAACTCAATGGATTAAAAATAGTCTACTAATGTATGCCTTATTTAAGAAGGAAAAAACAAGTTAATAACGTTTGATATAGGGAGATCCATATCCAGCCCTACAGAAAACCCCTTAAGGTCCTGGCAGTACATAATGAATGTACTCTAACCACTGTTAGAATTACAACCTGGTGAAAGACTTTGTAAGGATCCCATTAATATTTGGGTCAAAAGTGCCTTCCATTCAGTAGGGTACTTGCATATGTGTCCACCCAAAATCTGCTTCATATTTTAAAAAGTGAAAATAATTGTTACTTCTTTAGCAATACCAGTAGCTAGGATGTTGGTCCGCCAGATCCTCTCCCAGATTTAGCTCTAAGAAATGTACTAACATGCTTGAAGAATATATAATCCAGCCTCATGGTTTATACCACAACAATCACACAATCAGAAAGTGACCAAAGTTTTCAGAGCTGTAAGGGAATTTAGAAATCAGTAGTTATTTCATTTCTGTAAGTTTCAGAGTTTACTTCCCTCTTACATCTTTCTGGATAATAAAATAAATAATCCCAAAAGGTAAGTCTGGGTAGACACTTAAAAGTTTCAAATCCTTAAGAAAAAAATTTCAAAAGAAATCCATTTACACTGCTCAATTTCTATATTATCAGGAATTTTACTACTAGTATCTTTAACAAAATAAATCTTGAAAAAAAGACATGAAGAAAATGGCCTAAAATTCTCTTCTTCCCTTTATATAGTTCCCAGAAATATAAAAAACAGAGAGAGCAAGAGGCCACTAAGCCACTTTAAATATATATATATACACACACACACATATGTATATATATTTGTATATCTTGTATATCATATATATATATATATATGATACTTTAGGACTCTCCCAAGGTAAAGAGTCCTAAAACATGAAAATGACACAGAACTGAATGGAACAATTCCAAATCATTGTCTGCATTTAGACTAGCTCTTTCTATAGTTCACTACCACAATTTTGGCAACTTACCATCCTCTCTCACCTAGCAAACTACAAAGGCCTTGTAACTGATCTCCTGCTTTCTACTCTTACCCCCAACCCACCCCCAGTTCATTATCCATCCAGTAACCAGAATGATCTTTTACAAGATAAATCAGATATAGCATTCTTCCTTCTAAAAACTCTCTAAAGTGGTGTGTAAGAAAGTACAAGAAAAAACAAATTTCTTACTGCAGCATTTTAGAGACCTACATAATTTAGACCCTGCCTATCTTTCTGATTTTATATTTTATCCCACTTGGCCTGGCACACTAAATGCCAGTCATATTAGCCTCTTCTGCCCCTGAAATAAGGCAAATTTGTTTGTGTGTCAGGGCGCTTGCTTTCGTTATTCCCTCAGATCCTCAAGAAACTTCTTCTTATCATTTGAGTCTCATCCCAATGGAACCTAGGTTAGCCTCATTCTCAGAACATTCTATGTTTCTTTACCCTGTACTATTTTAAGTGTATTCAACACTATCTGGAATCATTCTTTAGATTATTTAAAAATATTTTTCATAGTCTGTCTCCCTCAGGTAGAATTAAGTTTCATGACAGCAGGGATAAACTTTCATTTACTGTTATATCCCAGTGCCTCAAACAAATTTGGTCTATAGTAGATACTCAATAAATATCTATGAAAAGTGCAAATTATGATACTTCAAAACTATTTTTACGCATGGTACATATGTGGAAAATGGGGAGAAAATGAGACAAACTTATTCTGTAAGTTCATTTGGCATTTAACTTGCTGCCAAAAAGTAGTGTCATCTTGAGGACTCTTTAATATCTAGACTGAGATCTGAAAATGGTTTTATGGTGGTTTAGAAAACAGAAGTCAAAAGCCCCACAAAATCCAACCAAGTCTGACTCCTTTTATGTCTCTGGGTCCTTAGCCCTCTTTCATGGTTTCAAACAGAAGTTGCTGGTAGGAGGAAGGTACCTGTTAATCTATACATCCAAGACTTAAAATCAAGACCAGCCTGTTTCCTTGCCTCTGCAGCCCCTCCAAGATCACTTGAACTACACTTTTAACACTGCCATTGGAGACTTAGTCTCTGTCCTCATAGAAGAGGACTTTATACAGAGCCCTTGCCTAACATCCTGAGGCTCACCACTAGGGTGTTTGTGGCTAGTCTAGGTTAGACAGAACTTCCACTCAACTCCTGTGAGTGGGTTGGGGGGACTTATAAAGAACAGTCATTCAATCTGTGTCCTGGAATTGGGATAAAGGAACAAACATTGTCCATAGCCAACCTAGGGACTAGATATCCTATCAGAAGTAAGGGAAGGGATCCACAGACAAGGTACCTGTGAGTTAAGACCTTGGGCAGGAATTGAGCAGTTCCTCCTCTTGAGAAGTCTAACCTGATTCTTATCAATCCTTGGAAGTGTTAGCTTTGCTTGGGATACTCTTTGCTCTCCACACTTTTCCCCATCTCGCACTTAGAATTTTCACTCTTAGAACTTATACGTATATAGTGACGTATCCAACAATACAGTGTCCTACAGAATAGTTTCTCTGCCCTAAAACTCTCCTGTGCTCTATCTGTTCATCCTTCTCCCATTCTCCTGAGTCCCTGGCAACGACTGATCTTTTTACTGTTAAGTTTTGCATTTTCAAAAGTGTCATATTGTTGGAATCTTACAGTATGGAATTAGACTGCTTCTTTATTAGACAACATGCATTTACCATTCTCCATGTCTTTTTGTGCCTTGATAGCTCATTTCTCTTTATTTGTGAATAATATTCCATTGTCTGGATGTACCACAGTTTGTTTATACATACATCTATTGAAGGACGTCTTCTAAGTTTTAGCAATTATGAATGAAGCTGCTGTTAACTTGTGTGCAGGTTTTTGTGAAACGTGTTTTCAACTCATTTGGGTAAATACCAAGGAGCATGACTGCTGTATCATACAGTAATACAGTTAAAAAAAAAAAAAAACAGTTAAACTGTCTTCCAAAGTAGTTGTATCATTTTGCATTCTCATCAGCAATGAATTAGAGTTCCTGTTGCTCCATAGCCTTGTCAGCAACTGGTGTTGTCAGTGTTCTAGATTTTAGTCATTCTAATAGGTGTGTAGTAGCATCTCATTGTTTTAATTTACAATTTCCTAGTGACAAATGATGCTCAGCATATTTTCACAGGCTTACTTGCCAACTGACTATCATCTTTGGTGAACTGTCTGTTTAAATCTCTTGGCCACTTTTTAACTGGACTGTTTTTTAAGAATTTATTGTATTTTAAGAGTTCTTTGTATATATTGGATACCAGTCTTTTATAAGATATGGGTTTTGCAGATTTGTCTCCCAGATATGACTTCTCTTTTCATTTCCCGCAACAGTTACATTTTACAGGGCAGACTGTTTTTAATTTTAATGAAGTCCTACTTATCAATGTTTTTCATTCATATACTGTTCTTTAGTTGTTGTATAAAAATTCTTCACCAAGCCCATGGCCACCTAGACTTCATGCTATGTTATCACCTAGGAGTTTTATAGTTTTGTTTTATATTTAAGTCTTTGATCCATTTTCAAGCTAATTTTTGTTAAAGGTTTAAGGGCTGTTTCTAGTTTCATATTTTTTGCATGTGGATATACAGTTGCTGTACTACCATTTGTTGAAAAATTATCCTTTCTCCATTAAATTGCCTCTGCTCCTTTGTGGATGATGAGTTAACTATATTTGTATGGGTCTATTTCCAGATTCTTTTTTCTGTTCCATTAATCTTTTGACAAAAACAATTTGTCTACTCTTTCACCAAATACCATATATTCTTAATTCCTGTAGCTTTACAGAAAATCTTGAAGTCGGGCAGTGTTGGTCTTAAGTTCTGGTTTTCTCTTAGTGTTTTATGAACACTGAGATATATAATATATCTAGGTGTGGCTAACATAATTTGAAAGTGACTCTAATGGCAATAGCATAGGTTGTGTTATATGAATTTATAAGAGCACTACCTATGGGCAAAGACAATGAAGCCTAGTCACCCATTACTACTTCTTCCTAGACATACTGAAAGAGTGCTTTCCCTGTTCTCCTTGCAGTGAGGTTGCAGGCTAAGTAAGTTCTAGATTATGAAATGTGGGCAGACCTGGCCCTCAAAATATAGCTCTTGGTCTTCTACTTCTCCTTATACTACTATAGCAACGTTAGAAGCCACATATTCCAGAAAGAGTAACAACAAAATGGAAGCAACCTGGGTCTACAAATCATGACTTAGAGAAGAAGTGCCCAAGAAAATCACCTACTACGCACTGGATATAAGCAAGAAACAAATCTTTATAGTGTTAAAACCTTTATTTGTCACTGTAACATAGCCTATACTATCCTGAATAATACACTAAAAATAGTAGGTTGTTTTTTTGGGTTTTTTGGTCAGCATCATTTAGTCAGCATGAGAAACTCAGAACACAGAAGACATATTTTACCTTAAGTTGAAATTAGGCACAAAATAGAATGTCCTTTCCTAAGATCTGGATATCCTTTTTTATCCCCTCTCTATCAACATTCATACAAAACAACCTAGACTGGAATATACCCATTTCATTCTTTCTAACTGCTATATAACATGCATAATTTATTTAGAGGCATTGAATTCTTAGGGTCCACTAGCACTCATCCTGAGGTGATTCAATTATCTTCCCCTGAAGTGGGACAAGCGAAAAACAGGAGATGAAAGAAAAGGGAAGAAAGGAAATCTAAAAAAAAATAAGCTGATCTTCGAGGGCATGGAAAAAGGTTTCTTAGAAAGTAGTAACTGTAATAAGGATGTTCATCATTTTCACATGCTATCTTTATTCCAAAAAAGCTCAAAGGATTTTGGATTTGATCTTGCTATTTCAATACACGTGTGACTGTTTGAGAAAACTAATAATCCTCTCAAAATATTCTCTTTGAAGTCACCGAAGAGCAGGATATAATTATGTGTCCCTATGGATTGATCACTTGACTACACCCTGGAATAACCCATGCCCTTGGCAAAGAATGGAAAATTAGTATTGTTCTTGACAGAGAGAAAACAGATTCTGCATTTAAGCAGTCATTCTATAAAGTCAGGAGAGACAGCAAAACTATCTGCACGTATATCAAAAGTCAATACCAGGAGTAAAGTTTACCAAGAGGCTAAGCGATGTATTCCTCTACAAATCTGGTCATTTAATAAATAACCTTTGAATGTTTAATCAGAGTAAGAGTTGGTCCATTTTATATATTTTTTTATTAGGTTTTAGCCAGGGAAAAGAAAATCTCTCCTTTTGTAAGCGTTCTCATATTCTGCACATCTTAGAAACTGGGCAGCAAGAGACTACCTGGAAAGTTTTCTAGACCTTAACCTTCCCATGACTTTTTGAAATTCAACAAGCAGAAGATCCTTTAACAGTACATTGCATTTATATCTGTTTAAAGATTAACCAGTGCCTATACATACATTCAGCAGACAATTTGTGTTATGTACCAAGTGCCAAAAATAATAACTTAGATCTCAAAATGAGTGAGCTTCTTATATACATAAAATTGCTTGCAAAGGAGAAAAACAGATAAATTAACATAATTCCTTCTTTCCTCAATATCCTTGGCAGCAGAGAACAAAACCCCCCACTGGTAAAAAGCTGTTCCATCTGCCATCCTATTGCAAGAACAGCTCGCTTTCTTGGAAAGATGATTTATGGGACAACCAAATCATATGTTTCATTTTTTTGGGTAGAAGATTGGGTAGTTAGGTTTTTATGGAGAATGTCCACTGATGAAAACACCTAAAAACCAATACTCTGAACCAATGAATCATCAGCAATCTACCTTTCTTTTGCTTCTAACCTCTTTAAAGCATGAGGTTATTCTTATCTGAAGACAATGCTATTCTAAACATGATTTATTAGAGTTGTATACATAAAGAAGAGATTTTTTTAGTATGATAAATTATCACTGCTATATAGCAATAAGAAAGCATTATGGTGGAAGTAATTGTCTTGCTAATTTTCACACACAGACAAGGAGTAGATAAGATGCTAGTATCATACCCAGCCTTTACTCTCCAGCATTTTAATTTGTAGAGGCTAGTAGAGGGGAAAAAAAAATGGGGGGGGGGAGGGTTAAATGATTTGACCCAAATCCCCACTGTAAACTGCAGTAGAGCCAATTTAGGATACCAGTTGTCCTGACCTCAGATACTGAATCACGCAGTAAGACCAAGCCATCTCTTTATTTACTGAATTCAAATAGACATCCAGAAAAGTAATTGACAGATGTGACTTTCTTTCTTCCTTCCTGTCTTTCTCCCCTCTGGAAAATCAATTCGAAATGAGCAATATTTACAACTTTACATTTTCATGACTCAAAATATTTTGATCTCTTAATTTACTTTGAGGCCATATAATTTGGAGTATTCTTTTGTCTATATGTGCAGCAAAAATATAATTAAAGAACTTGCCAAACAAATATATATTTTACTTTGTTTTAAAGAAAACTAAAATGGAAAGGTAAAATAGTATTGTTTTCTACCGTATTTCCTTTGACAGTAAACTGTAACACCTATCATCAATCCAGTAATGATTGTGCAAATTCCTCCTTCCTTGGCTTCATGAGCTTCAGCATTGCAATCTAATGATAAAAGGAAGGTTTCAGAAACCATTTTAAAACAAGGTAAATCTTCAGAACTATTATTCCATTCAGTTTTACATATGCATTTTAATTTTTCTACTTTATGACTCCATTAATCTCTCATTTTCAACAGCCCCCATTTTTAATTAAAGTACGAGTTTTGCAGGCTTTATTTTTATTACTGACTCATACCTTCACTAATGGGTTTTATTTTATTGTGAATTTCAAATCCACTTATGGTGCCAGGATGAATTAACACACGAGCAGCTGACTGAAGTGAGTGAACAGGTTAAGCAAAGTAAGTGTCCTCTAAGGAAGTCTTAAAACATTAAAGGATGAATACACAAATATTTTACTGTCATTCACAGTGAAAACTCAAGGTGCAAGAAAAAACTGAGCAACAGTTAATAAAGTTGGAACTTCTCCCTCACTCCCTCCCTCTCTTCTCACTGCCCTCCTTCCAGGGAGGTGCTCATGTGTCCCCACCCTCCCCCCATCCCCACCCTCCGCGCACCTTTCCACTCTCCGGAGCAGAGTCAGTGGAAGATCCTGCCACCCCTCCATCCCATATTTGTTCCCTCAAAAGGAGACAAAGAATTGCTAAGAGGGTAGCTTTCAGTGAGTCACATACTCAACTTCAGCACAGGTAAAACTGTTAAGGTCACACTCTTACGTGGGACCCTCCCTGGGCTCTTTCCCTTTTTCAGAGACCACTATGCCCTTAAGCATCTTTTTCTTCCCACTGGGAAGAAAGTCACTAGGACAAGGCTTGAGCTTGCTTTCAGGGAGATCTTGATTCTCCAGCTTCTCCCTCTACAAATGGGTAGGTGAGACCATTTCAGGGGGATAGTTTGAAACACCACATTTTACTCAAGCTACCCTCACTTCAATTAGCCTTGATGATTCTAAAAATAGTTTGATCTTAATTTCCCAATTGGTTCCTAAATGATACAGAACAAAGGGTGGATTAATGTGTACTATTAACCCCCAACCAATGGGACAAAACATTAACTTGCTAATTAACCAATTTCTGGACTTCAGATCTAACCCTTCAGTAAAATATTGTATATATCTTAACTGTACTTTAAACACTGTTTTTTTTTTACTATTATATTAGGTTTATATATAAAAATATCATTTTTCATCCATATTGTTTCCACACTTTTGGAAACACCTATATTGTTTGTATACTTTCACACTTCATATCCATTAATGATATCTGTAATCCATAAACATTTGTCATAGAATAACTCATCAAGTTTTCTTTCCAAATAAAAATCAGTAATATTAAAACAGTAAAATATAACAAATAGCAAAATAGTTTTATGAAAAGCACAATCCTGGGCTTCCCTGGTGGCGCAGTGGTTGAGAGTCCGCCTGCCGATGCAGGGGACACGGTTTCGTGCCCGGGTCCGGGAAGATCCCGCGTGCCGCGGAGCGGCTGGGCCCGTGAGCCATGGCCGCTGAGCCTGCGCGAACGGAGCCTGTGCTCCGGAACAGGAGAGGCCACAACAGTGAGAGGCCCGCGTACCGCAAAAAAAAAAAAAAAAAAGCACAATCCTTAAAGTTAGATTCCTGTTTAAATTCTGGCTCAGTGATTCATTTGATATGTGAATTTGGGCAAGGTAATTAATATCTCTGTTGGGCTGCACCCCGCGGGCCTACAGGGCCCGCACTTGCCCAGCTTTAAGACCTAAGAAAAAGCCTGGAGTCAGCAACAGAGAGATCAATGGTTTAATGGATTGGGGAGCTTACATGTCTGAAGCAAGGTCCTGCAGTGACACCCCACCGCTGTCCAGCACACGGCAGGCAGGATATGGTGGTAGTCTTGGGTGGGGGAGGGAGGATTACTAGTTAGAGGAGAATTGACCTCAGGTGGACTCATTAGTTACCAGGGAAACCAGTAGACTGGCAGGAACGCCCCTTCACCGCCCCTTTGATAAGAACAATCACTAGCTGGGGCCTGGGGCAAATGTCAGTCACGTGAGTAGGGTATAGGTGAAGCAGTCAGTGGTCGGGCAGAGGATGTACAGAGAGCAAGAGAACAGCCACCTTGAGTGGCCTGACCGTATAATCTCTTATAGTATGGTCCTTATTTTCCCAATCTGTGAAATAGGAATAAAAGTGCTACTTCTTAAATTTGAAAGTGAGGTTGAAAACAGTATGTCAGAATAGTGTCAGGCAATTAATAAATGAATATATTTTAAATGTCGTCATCACCATGTGGTAGTCATATAGAAAACCATTTTTCATTATTATATTAATGTTCAAAAATACAGTTCCAAGCTAATGGTAGTAAGAAACCTTTAATACTATGATTCTGTTTTTTCTCTCTCCCCTTAGCTACTAATTGTTTGACACTTGGGCAAGTCACCATTTCATTTATGAGCGTCAGTCCCTGCAACTAGATGCTTTAAAAATCGCAGAATTTTGCACACGGGGATTCAATAATGGATATAAAGTGGTCAACACAGAGTAAGCATTAAATAAATATTATTTCCCTTCCCTCCTTCCCTTGACCAAAGGAAGTTCATTTTGAGTTCATTTTGTTTTCTTTATAGCAGGAGATTGCCAATGGTAGTTGTAGCCCTTGGGCTTCATCCCATATAGAGACAGAATTTCTTTGCCCTTTAAAGTTCCAGAAGATGGTTGCACACATGGGGCATGGAGAATTGACTGCAAAGGGGCACCAGGGAACCTTCTGGGATGATGAGAATGTTCTGAATCTTGTTTTAGGTGGTGGTTATGCAGTTGTATATAACTATCAAAAATCATTGAAGAGAACACTTAAAGAGGTGTGCATATTTCATGTTAATTATGTCTCAATTTTTTAAAACCCAGGCTAATCTGAGAGAAAACCAAAAGAGTTTATGGAAAGATACTGTACATCTTTTCTTCTATGAACCATATATTTTTCAATAATTTTAGAAAGAAGTTTGAATTAGTAGGCAACATTTAAAAACTAGGAAAATTCACATGGAAATCTAGATGCCCTACTTCTCTTTAAAAATCATACCTGGTAAGAGTGAACCCGCATTTTCTCAAGAAAACATTCACTAAAGGTGAATAAAAGATAACCTTTCAGAAAGAGTTTGCCACAGACCCTACCAACTCTAGCATTTCCTCCACCAACTTCATATACTTATGTAAACACAAGCCTCATTGATGTTATAATCCATTTGATGACACCATATATAATACAGATACAGTTGTTTTGTTACTTTAAACTTGAACTCTCCTCAGGAGGGGCACAAGATACTTTATAAGTTCTGTAACAATATAATAATATAGAAATTCTAATACATGTGTCCTACTACTGAAAGCCCAAATGTAGATTAAAACTCATTTTTCCAAGGAAGATATTCACAATTTAAGTGTTGTAACTAAAGTATGTCTTTTTTAATAGACTTAAAGTAAAATAGGTGGAAAAAAATCATTTGCATAATCTGTTTCAAAGAATTAAGTGTTTCAAATTATTCCTGCAAATGGTTTATGCAAGGCACAAGGCTTATGACTGATAACAAACACTAGTTGTTTGATCTTGAGTAATACAATCTGTCTTCATAATTTAATAATTTAATCTTGTTTCATAACTTAATAAATATGACCCAGAACTCTGCTTTCTTTGACTGCAACTTGAGCCGTATCCAAAGACAAAGGATTCTAAGGTAGGCAATGGTATGCATTGTTGCAACTGATACTTCCAAGACTGCCAGAATCACTTCAGGTGATTCTTATCTTAAAATGGGAAGAACCTTCCTATCAAAGGCCCATAATGCTCTGAGATTTCAGTAAGCAGTCACTATTTAAGTAATATTCATTTATGAGATTTAAATCAATAAGAAGATACCCAGGAGAAGTTATACCAAGGTCCTTTGGAGCTTGCTAAAAGCTCCAAATGTTTCAGACATAATCAGAAACATGTTATTGCAAGGAAGCCACACACACACACACACACACACACACACACACACACACACAATTAACTTCTAAAATGAAAATCTGAAAATTATAACAAACGCAAGAAGAGAAAGCACTCATTAGCTTACAAAAGCCAAAAACATTTATAACTACTAAGTGTGAGAACACACAAAGTAAAAAACCTCAGGTATAAAGCTTAAAAATGAAATTAAAAAAAAATAAGACCTCCTCACTGCGTGTCACAATTCAGGAGTTTTTTTCTCAGTAGCATAACCCAAAGGTGGGGTGGGGTATTTAATCACTTTACCCAATAATATAAAGAAACAAGCTGGAAGTCTCAAGACCTGAAGTGCACAGGGAGAATTTCATCTACGATAGTAAAATGGTATTCCCTTGAGAGTCACACAACTATTGGATTAAAATCAAATGCATTTCACTACAAAATGAGAAACAAGGAGTGAATCAATTACCTGAAGGCAAAACCAATCACAAAATGAGGTCTTTACCGCTATGAATGCGGCAGAAGAGCCAGGCAGCAGGGCTACTGCACAAATATTCTACAATTATCAGCAGCAGCTACACAAACAACATTGTAGCTCTCATTTACCTGGAGAGTCTGTCACATCTGTGCACAGCAGCCACAGCTGCTACCCAAGGCACAGAATGAACATGTTCACAACCTTGAAAAAACAAGCTATCTATTATCATCTGCTAATACTGAACATGATGCCTTGTGAATAGAGCAGAGATTCTGTGTTGTGGTTAAATTGTGATCTCTGCAAGACTTAACATATCTTTATTTTTCTATCACATCCATGTTTTATATAGCCATTCAAGAGTGGTGTGTACTCTTTAGTATTTACTCAATTAAATGTGGGAATCAAAATATACTAGGTAGTCTGTGGAACCATTCATAAAATTCACACGTTTAAGAATACAGAATCACTTACTTTAAAACCCTGAGAAAGAAAGTTGTGCTAACCTTAAAAATCCCACATTTCAGACATTTAATGATGCCACCTGAAATGTAAAATGTATAAACATCTAATTAATCGGTTTTTATTGTAAAAGTGTTAAGACAGAACAATTAATCAAAGAAAATGACAGATTTTGTTATATAACACTACTTTTCGAGAAACTGTGTTTTCAGGTGAAAATCACAAATAGGAACGTTTAATGTTAAATTCGATGGTGAAGGAAAAAAAGACTGGATAAATTCAAATTTATCAGTATCAACTTAGTAACTGTCAACATTAGATAACATTTTTCATGTTCAGGGCATCATTCTAAGCACTTCACATGCACTCAGTTATTAATCTTTAAAACAACCTATAAGGGAGACACTATTATTATTCCCAATATACAGATGAGGGAACTGAGTTACAGGAAGATGAACTGATTTTTTTCCCCCTAAGACCACACAGCTGGTAAAAGCTGAAGCTGGGCTTTCAAAGTAGGCATTCTATCTCCCAGGCTCTGAGAGCCTAACTACCACGCAACTAGTATCTGAATTACTCTCCCAAGATTCGAGTGTTTGGTGTTTTAACTCCATAAAGGAAAGTTATAAATATGGATAGTCACGTGAGTTGACATTATAAAATTAACTTTTTAAAAGTTTGTTAGAATTTATACATGCTAAGGAATGTGATTCCTTCCTTATAACTCACCTTAAAATTTTATGCAATAATACAGCAAATTTTTCGTTAATTTAAAAAAAGATATATTGGAACCCCTTTTTCAACTTAGCACCTCTGTTAGAATTCATATTCATTACTCACTAATGTTTTGGGGGTACTGATGAGGTCTGTATTAAATTTCATAGTATTTGTGAAAAGTGGATTTCATTTTTTAAAAAGCCAAATATATTTTGAGCCAAGCCAGATGAGTGATGTGAAAGAAAGAAATAGTTCACAAGTTTTTGACAAAGCAGTTCGTTCTTCCTTTCTTATCCATTACTGGTTATAAAGACAATTCCAATGAGAAGTTTCAAAAATGATTTAGCAGTATCCTTATCACTGGAATAAGAGTATAGTTTTCAAAATGACTATTTTAAAAGATTGCCTTAGTTACATTAATTGCAGTAATTCTGAAAGTTTGGTTTTTAAAATCACATTACCTTGTAGTTATATCTCATAATCTAACATGAATAATGAGTCAGGATTTTGCTTTATGTATATTTTTAACCATTATCAATGTGCATAATGATATATGTTAGCAGTTTTTGAACCTGAATAATAAAAACTTAACATTAGAGGTGAAAGTAAATCTTATAAAAACTACTCACGACTAAAGAAATCTTTTTCAGTGCTAAGCAAAAAAAAAAAAAAAAGAAAAGAAAGGGTTGTTCAAGAAGTGAACAATGCTCAGTTCCACAAACTACTCAACTTTTAATAAAAATTTCCAAATGACTACTTGTTAGATAAAAGCACACAAGGACAGGATGTAATTTAACCATTTGCTTCAAAGTCTCCACTTGTAGCCTTCGCTTCACCATCTTTAGCTCTGGACAAATCCTCACTCTCCAAGCAAACAAGTGGCCTCACCTTGCTGTTCCTTCATCTCTTCCCCTCATTATTCTCACCCTACTATTATGCACCATCACATTTTTAATAAAACCCTCATACTCTAGGAAACAAAGATGCATCCAATCTTATCTCAAGCACAATGTTCTGCCAATTTTTTCCTCTCAATTTACATCTGCAATAATATCAGGCACTTTACCTACTTTAAAGAAAACTCCTTTAGACCATGGATTACGATATAATCTTTATATTGTAATCCAAGAGTCAAGCAGATAACTATTCTCCAGTGTTTAAGTTTAATAGATATCTTCAAATTAATTTCTAGGCATTTATTTCTTGCTTCTGCCAAGCTTTATCTGTAAGTTTCTGAAGGTCAAATTCTGGACGGTCCTTCTTAAAAAAAAAAAAAAAAACTCAAACAATAAGCACTAAATAAATCAGCAAATACACTAGTATTTGCTGAACTACTCCTAGAGTACAATTTTTAACACTTTTCGTATTATTGTTATTTTTTGTTGTAATTTCAGATTTATCCTCATCAACAGACAAAATGAGATTTGTCCTTACTCCTAATACTCAAAGAAATCTCTCTTTCTCTACCAAAACTGCTTATTTAGCTATTTCACCACTAGGGGAATAAAAGGAGGCAAAACATGAGAAAGAATTATCTGTTGGCCCTTTTGGGGGAAAGAGACATTTTTACACCAGTTAAGATGGTTTAAGTGAATTTAAAATATTGACACAAGATTGGCAGCTGCTCACATTCTGCCTGAAAGGTTTACTACTGGCATGAACTCCCAGCAGCTGCTTGTTTGAAACGTGAGAAAACATTTGGACAGTTAGGATAGCCTGATTTTCCCCTTAAAATCTGTTTGGCAAAACTTCCTGGCAGATAATTTGATCCTGTGAAAAAGCTTTCTTTAAAAAAAGTGTTCACATCTCTTCATAAAACTTGTTTTGCCAGTATAGACAATATTTTAAAAAGTGGTGTTTTAAACTCATAATCTTTTTATTGCTGGCTAATACTTCTCATTTAGTCAATACAAATGTAGAGAGGATGGCAAAGTAAGTTTTTATAATAAAATGATTACATGGTCCATAGTGAAATATTTTTAAGCGATTACCAGTATGCTCCATGGAAGTTAATTTTCTTATACAAAATTGAGATGAGAACAGAGACCATGATCTACAGCTTTATCAATAAGTACAAAATATTAAGAAACTACTTTAATAATGCTAAGATTTGAGAACTCATTCTCAAGCATTAGGGCAAATTTGCAGGAACGGTTCAAACATCTTAATTCTGTAACAGTCACAGAGTGAAAACCAGCATGAGCCATCTCATTCATCCGTGCACTCTGCATAAAATAACCAGTGCCCAGGGATGTGTAATTGGTGTACTCAACTTTTAAAATAATTTTCTAAGTATTTCCTTTCCTTAATGGGTGTTCCTCTCTTACTTTGACTGCTTTCCTCTCATTCACTTTCAAGGATGTCATGGCCTCTGCAGTGCTACCCGTTATCTAAGGCAGAGCAATCTAAAGGATATTGATTTATGATGGCTATGTAATTTACACACTCTGCAATTTTCCTGTATAATTTATTCAAAAAATAGATTGTACATTAAGCTTGGCATTCATTAGGCTGGCCCATTCCAGTTTCAAAATTAATCCTGTATCAGATTTGTTTGGAAGATTTATGTATTTAGAGCATGTATATGTATTTGGCAGATTTTTAAATATTTGCAAAATCACAGTAACCCTTTAGAAGCATTTGCATTGGAACACCGAATGAAGGCTATGACACCAGTAACCTGAGATTACATGGAGATAAAATACTGGTATTATATAGGAGAATGAGTTTCTTGGTGAACATGACTTTTAAGAAGCTGTTAAATTTCAACTAATAAGTTCTTTCTTTCATTGAAATAAATATAAGAAAATCATGAGAATTATTCAGTATCGATAAGTGTAAGCTAAATATATTCTTAAACCTATTTAAAAAATCCACTCTTCAGCAAGCTGCTATATTTGTCTAAAAAAGAGAAAACTGGATCTCAATATTTGATGATGAATGAGACAAGTGAAAATCTGAAAGGTAAAAATAATAAATAATAATAAAAGATACCATATACACTTTCTACTATAAACATCAAAATTTTCTTGGTAACCTTTTAAGAAATCACATCTATTACACTGGATTTGCTAATGAACAGTGACATTGTTAATTACTAGCTTTTGCCAATAGTTGAGAAAATATACAACATAAATCTTTAAGTAAAGTTATCCAGATTCTTAATAGCCCTCACATACATCAAAGAAAAAGAAACAAGTCTTCAGGTCATCTGACATATGCATCTTTTTTTTAATAAAACAAAAACTGAATTTAAATTCACATTCACATACAGCCCTTCATTTTTTTCAAGTTGATACTGACAAAAGTAAAACAGATCTTTGCAAAGATATAAAGTTTCCAGCAAAAGGTGGCAACATTGTGCACAGAATGATGCCTCTAATTGCATATGTGATTTAAAAGCAAATTGCCAGCAAACTGACCATCCGAGTCAGCACTTAGACCTTATTTCCTTTATTTCTAGAATAAGAAGGAAATTAAGTGAGGATGCTGACAAAAACATGGGCTTTCATTGAAGACACTAGTAGAGAAGAACATGATCAAGGACATTTAAAATAAAGAGAACCTGATATTACACAAGTGAGTTCTGTGAAAGTGTCCCTGACACAGCCTCACAATGATGCTGTATAAATTAATATTTATATTTATGCTTTGATTGCAATATATGAAGTGTTACTTCAATGTTCTGAACAGTGATAAGCCATGAGTTTCCAAAAGTGACACATCACAGAAAAGAAGATAAGAAAGAAGGGCGCGAGGGCTTCCCTGGTGGCGCAGTGGTTGAGAATCTGCCTACCAATGCAGGGGACACGGGTTCGAGCACTGGTCTGGGAAGATCCCACATGCTGCAGAGCAACTAGGCACGTGAGCCACAACTACTGAGCCTGCGCGTCTGGAGCTTGTGCTCCACAACAAGAGAGGCCGCGACAGTGAGAGGACCGCGCACCGCGATGAAGAGTGGCCCCGGCTCGCCGCAACTGCAGAAAGCCCTCGCACAGAAACGAAGACCCAACACAGCCAAAAATAAATTAATTAATTAAATAAAAGAGAAGGGGAGAGTGTACAGGGTAGGAGAAAGACAGAGAAGAACACTCAAGTTGTAATTTAAAATAATTATTTTCTTAATAACTTAATCACAAACAGATTATATCACATATTCAAAAGCCAGCTAAATGTTCAATATGTAATGTGCCTATTATCACTAACGGAGAAAAATACACACGATATGTAGAGATGTGTGTGCACTAAAGTTACTTCAAAATTTATAATTATTGGGCTTCCCTGGTGGCGCAGTGGTTGAGAGTCCGCCTGCCGATGCAGGGGACACAGGTTCGTGCCCCGGTCTGGGAAGATCCCACATGCCGCGGCGCGGCTGGGCCCGTGAGCCATGGCCGCTGAGCCTGCGCGTCCGGAGCCTGTGCTCCGCAACGGGAGAGGCCACAACAGTGAGAGGCCCGCGTACGGCAAAAAAAAAAAAAAAAAATTATAATTATTCAAATGGTTACAGATTTTTGATTGCTCACTCACTGAACTACAAAAACAAAAGCCAAAATCTGATTAAGTTATGGTAGCCTGTAATAAATCATTTGAAGTTATTTATTTTGAAATGGTACCCTTTATAACCTTTCCTATTATTAAAACATATCAATCTAATCAATTTAATTTTCAACACAGGTATTACTTTTCCTTTCCTGTCAAAATGTACAGTGGGATTTCTACTGAATATAAGTAATTAATTTTTAACTACAGAAGTAAAGAACTCTGCTATTTAAGGACTTGATTTTATTATTATTTTTAATGTAGCGATGGTTGTCCTGATGGTTATTAATTGGCTGAATGAATTGAAGTGAGGTTCCCTGGGCAGCAGCTGACATGATGACTGATTGTGTGCAGAGCTGAGAATGTGAATGATAAATTTTGAAAGGCTCTGGAATTTGTGAATAACAAAAGTAGCTACAGTTCATAAAATCTAACCATTTGTTCTCCTCAACAAAAGAAGACTTGGAAGCCTTTTGTTTAATGAAATGATTCAAAAACAGGATACAGAAGAATTAAGAGTTATCTCTACCAGCAAAATATAGCAAGCAGCTTGTGTGCCCAAGTAGAGGCACCACAAATGTAGGCCGGTCAGCACAGTATAAATGGAATTAATCTGATTGTATCCCCCTTAATATTATTATGATATTGTCATGACAGCTTCTTAATATCTTTATAAAAAAAAAAAGGAGAACATAGAAATAGGAACCATTTAAATAACTTTTGCATGGACAGGTTAATGATGAATTCCAGAATATTTAATAATTAAAACATATACTCAAATTAGTTTGCAACAAACATGTCATAAATCATTAAAAATGTTTTAAAAAATAGCTGGAATTCTTGGCTATAATATGTACTAACTATGTAATCTTGAGGAGCTGATTCTTCTTATACCTGTTTCCATACATCTACAGTGACTATTTGGCAGACTATACAAGGTTCTAAAACACATAACAGGAAGCCTGGCAAACAAGTAAGTGTTTTAATGATTGGGTGGTTGTGGTGCTGGTAACAGTGATATGAGTACTAAGGACCCTTCCACAGGGGGTCTTACTTAACCCTCAAGAGAGTCTCCTGAGATAATCAAAACAAACCCTTGAAGGGCATCAAAATACACCACCCTAAAATATATGGGAGTTCAAGACATCTTACCCCAAATTATGCTGCTCTGAAATACTGATTATTTTAAGCTGTAGACATCTGAAAAATGGCAAATGCAGGGAGAGGCTCTCTCTGAATTTCCCTTATCTACATAATGATAGATCCTCCAAAAGGAACTCAATGTCATAAATCATTTCCCGGGAGTTTCATCACCAGGAAAGATTGACACTTGTCACAGGAGAGAAGCCTAGAAGTTGACACCACACCCAGACAAATTCTGTCACAAACTATCATACCTCCCATCTTTTTTTCTAAAGGCCCATTCATCTTTCCTGAAAATCATCTATTCTCCCCTAACTTGGAGGCCTACATCCCCCTACCCTTTCTCTATTAAGATGGCATTTAAGACAATTCTAAACCACCTCAGGGAGTTACTACTCAGTTTTCCCTGGGTATGTCCCATATATACATGAGGTACACATATTAATAAACTTTTGTGTTTCTCTTGTTAATCTGTCTTTCATTACAGGGGCCTCGGCTAAGAACTCACAAGTGTAGGGGGAAAATTATTTTTCCTTTCGTAAACGCCTACAACAGAAATGAGAGAATGGGATAATGTGATTGAGGTAAAAAAATAAGGTGGGAATTTAGTAAGTTCTGTCTCATTCAAAAGCCCCCCTTTTCCCCAGGCTACCCTGTGCTTTCAATTATAGAAACATGATTCAAGTAAAAAACAGAAGGGAAAAGAATCTTTTGTTAGGAATAAGAACTGTACTCTAATACTTTACAAAAATTCAAGGTAGAAACTAAAAATGCAGCAGATTTTTATCAACACTATTAATAAATTAGAAACTAACTTCCAGTGTTTTCGTGTTTCCTATAGTTTTTCAAAGTACATATAAACATCCCCATTCTACAGACAAAGGCCTGAAATCTGTAATTTGGCATATATTATAGAAGGCCTAGGGCCAAGCACATAAACTGATTAGGTGGCAGTCCATTCAATGCAATTAAAGGGACACCAAAAACATCTCAGGTATCCAGTAACAGTTTTCAATGTATCCATTGAGAGATGAGAATTATCCATTTTATCCAGGAAATAAAACAGAACAGTTTTAAAATAAACAGTTACCTATGAAATCAAAGAGTTCAACAGATAATATCAATTATGGTGCTATACACTGATCCACTGTTTTTATGTTGTTTATAGATTCTTAAGGAGGTGTGAGGGTATGTCAACTGCTATAAAACCGATGTTATCGTTGTGAAATATCTTGGTGAGAGTTTTCAAATAACATAAATATGTCAAATATACCATAGTAACACATTTTTAATTACATAGCTATAATTAATGTAACTTTAAAGTAGTGACCCAAAGAATAGAGATATATATATTTCAGCATTGCTACTTTCACAAACTAATATTTTATAAACATAATTTAACAAGCTTTGCTTTGTGTAAAGCAAGGTACTTTCAGAAATACAGGTACACAAAATCATATCTTATAATGATAATATATTTTGGAAATATGAGAGTCTTCATTTCCAAATGAAGTTTTGAGTAAAGCCTTCTGCTATTTACACTTTCTCAAGACACTGTTCTGACATGAAGTAATCTTGGTTTTCTGGGAAAAGAAGACCAAATAAATCCCTTAATTCTAATCCAGTATGTCTCATCCTTACTGTGGATGGATTTTAAATCCTTAAGCAATTTAACTATCAAAATATAAGGCAAGGCACTGACTCCCAACTGCTGATTTTTATTTCATATATCGACTGAATTTACAAACCTGCTGAAAGGCACACACCAGAGCATCAAAAGCTCCCTTGTAACTGGGTTTGCAGACATTTACCATGAAAGGGCAATGAGTCTGTCTATGTTCCCAGCCCCAGACTTTGAGTTAAACTGAGATTTATTTTGAGTAAAGAGTCAGTCTACCTTCTGTTTCATTTCCTATAACTCTCAACCTGTCACGTTCTGGTTGGTCCTGGTCTTTCATCACTGCACTCAGGTCTCGTTCATCACATCATTTGCCCAAGCAGCACAAAAAAACCCAGTGTTAATAAGATAGCTTTGCTTTTGTTTCTTATCAGAAAAATTCAATAGCCTCTATTTCACAGCATCCTTTTCGTACTGCACATAGTAGTAACACACATCCATACTACACAGCCACAAAAATCAGTCTATCTTAGATGAGAAACTATGAGAAAGTCCATTTAAAAACATATAACATATACTATCAATTCCATACTGGATGGAGTTTTAGTTTTTTAACCCCTATGAATTATGTAGAGATCAATTGTTTTATCAGAAACTTGGTGTTGTGTGAAAATATCTTTAGCTAAATCACAGTAGTTATTAACTTGTTCAGTTACAAAAATTTCAGCACTTTTATTATTTGCTTTATATTTGTGATGTCTATATTTTATTAATCAAAAATAACATATATATATTTAATTTGAAAACTCACAAAAGGAGCCTAGATTGAGACTTAGATTAGCCATTAGTATTGAACAATGGCTGATAACACCAAATAATAGCTCCATGGAAAAGCAAAGGGAACTAAAAGTTTGGGAACACCCATTCCCGTATTTGTAAGATATTAAGACACCTTTCATTAAAGGGCAGACTATTATTTTAGATGCCATTTTATGAATCATATTTCAAAAAAAACACCACAAGATGCCACTGATTATAAGAATATAATTTTAGGTACCATTAAGGTAAAAAGCATGTTGCCAATTACACTGATAGGCTATCAAATATTATGATGCATCCATTTTCAGATATGTTAAAATATGAATATAATGTAGCCTTGGAGTGGATAAATTATAGTATGTTCCATTCACTGTGCAAAACTCTTAAGTTCATTACCTCTTTTACCCCTAAAAACCACAAGAGAGGGCTTCCCTGGTGGCGCAGTGGTTAAGAATCCGCCTGCCAATGCAGGCGACACGGGTTCGAGCCCTGGTCCAGGAAGATCCCACATGCCATGGAACAACTAAGCCCGTGCACCACAACTACTGAGCCTGCATTCTAGAGCCCACGAGCCACAACTACTGAGCCCGTGAGCCACAACTACTGAAGCCCACATGCCTAGAGCCCGTGCTCCACGACTAGAGAAGCCGTGGCAATAAGAAGCCCGCACACAGCAACGAAGACCCAACGCAACCAAAAATAAATAAAAATAAATAAATTTATTTAAAAAAACCACGAGAGGTTTTCATATCTATGAAGTGGAGAAACTGACAGAGAGAGATTGAGTTACTTGCTCTAGTAAGACAACTAAGAAGGTCAGAGTAGGATGTAAAATTAATCCCACATTGGCTGAACCCTCCTCAATTCTTACTGTTTGCTAGATCTGAATTCTTATCCACAGACTTGAAATTAGATTCACTTATTAAAAAGTGGGTAAAAAAATATCTGGGGCCAATAGAATATGCTTCTCTATTTTGTCACTTTCTTCTAAGTACTGTCAATCAGTATAGAATTAATTAGAACATTCTTATATTCTTATTCTTAGTTTATTAATTTCTGATTAACAAATGCAGTTGTGATGCACACACATAGGTAAGGTATTTGTTAATATTATATTCAGCACTACTGTGTATATTGTAACAAGTAAAATTAAGTCATAAGTCTAAATTCTGAGTACCTCAGCTATCTATGTACTTCCATTTACAGGAAAAGGTAGAGTTTCAATATCATTGTGAGGAAATGAAAATAAATCCATTTGGAAATGTCTAAGCAACTGCTTTAAATCATATGGTTAGCAAGTGAATCAAGATGGCTTTATTCAACAATCATACTTAATATAAACCTAGCAGAAATCATGTCTTATGCAGCTCCCTTGGTAATAATGGCTTAAAAGGCAAAAGAGGAAGGGGAATGCATCTGTTCTCTCCATTCCAGAGATCTTCACTCTTCCTTCTGATGAGTCAGCACCACGGTTTCTCTCCCTCAATATAACCAGTGCTTGGGCTTGACTTTGGTGTCTTAAACTTCACAAAACCCCCAGCTGCTACACAATGTGTCTCAGCAATTCACCAACTCTGTTTCCTGTGTATCCCTGGCTGTGCTGAGGCAAGTGTTCGGTGTCTGATAACTAGCTATGTTTGGGACTGAAACAGCGGAAACAAAATAGTCTGTAAAATCCCTCCTTACTGTTCCACTGGGGCCTCAAACTGGACAGGTGATCTCAGGAAATTACAGGTCAAAAGATATAGTCGAGCCACTCAGGTACATATTTTGTTAAAATGAGTCTTGGTTGTTGGTCAAGAAGGTTCTATTTGCCTTCCCAGTGGTACAATCTGAACAAAGGGGAGCATTTTGAGAATAGGCATCTAAGAGAACATAGAAAAGCATCTAAAATTCTCCTTCCTTGTCAACTAGATTATTTCCTGCCTTCCAGCTACCTCCCAGCTTTCATGATTTTCTCAGACTCCCGGGCTCTAACTTTGCTGTTAACAAAGAAAAGCCCCCAGGCAGACCTTCTGCATTTGCATGATTCACTCCAATACCACCCTGCACTCACTGGATGTACAGCATAGTCATGACGCACTATGCAGTCTTCAGATTCACAGGCTTTTTTTTTTTAATGTTCAAATTATGAATACACAGTTACACATACACACACAAGCATGTTTCCATATAAACAAAAGGTAATTACAAACACTTACAAGTGCTCTATCTACTTGAACAATAATCTGATTCCCAAACACTATCAGTGCCTTCCAGATGAACTGTAGTAAATGTTACTAGTCTTATAACTATAGCCTCAAAACTCCCAGAGATTGTTTTATGTTATTATATTCCTTTTTGGCATCAAATTTAGAAGACTTTCTCTTTGAACCAAACAAACTGGATTAAATATACAGAATAATATGTTATACTTGAGCCGTAATGAAAAATAAGTATATTTCAGTAAGCATAAGGTAGTTTTGATTATGAAGAGACCTTGGCCTCTCTATAAGTTATACCTGTTTATTTATTTATTTTTTTGCGGTACGCGGGCCTCTCACTGCTGTGGCCTCTCCCGTTGCGGAGCACAGGCTCCGGACGCGCAGGCTCAGCGGCCATGGCTCACGGGCCCAGCCGTTCCGCGGCATGTGGGTTCTTCCCGGACTGGGGCATGAGCCCATGTCCCCTGATCGGCAGGCGTACTCTCAACCACTGCGCCACCAGGGAAGCCCTTATACCTGTTTATTTACTGTGGTTTGTGCTGACTACATTATTAGTTGTGGCTCTATACTTTTGACCCTACAAACTCTATACCAGTCAACAGACACTGGAAAACACCATTTCCATCTCATTTACTCTTCTCTAAGGGGGCACTATTTGCTCCTCCCTTCTCAGTTACATGACTTAAAAATTAATGGTGGGGCTTCCCTGGTGGCACAGTGGTTGAGAGTCCACCTTACGATGCAGGGGACACGGGTTCGTGCCCCGGTCCGGGAAGATCCCACGTGCCACGGAGCGGCTGGGCCCGTGAGCCATGGTCGCTGAGCATGCGTGTCCGGAGCCTGTGCTCCACAACGGGAGAGGCCACAGCAGTGAGAGGCCCGCGTACAGCAAAAAAAAAAAAAAAATTAATGGTGATTAAAACTCTCATCTTTTAACATCAGAGCTTAAAATTGATGCTTTCAACAAAGAAAAGCAGTGTAAAATCTTCTCCTAAATAATTTGAAAGTAGTCACTATACTATTCTTATTATGTCTTCATTTTATATTCCTGTCTTAACAGTAGTCATTTTTTATATACTAAAAATGACATAAGGGCAAATAACATCTTTCATGAGAAGTTATGGTTTGGCATCTGTATTAAACCATTCATTCATTTCCTCAAATACACACACACACACACACACACACACACACACACAAACATATATTAACCCCACTAAAATTCTAGGCCTTTGAAATTCAAACTAAATACAACACAGTTCCTATTTACAAGGAAACATGATGTCATGGGCAATGATCTTTCTTTTACAAATTTCTACCTTCCCCTTTCAGTCAAGATCAGGATTTTCACTAGTGACCAAGCTAAGTGACTTAAAGCAAAGGTAGCAGTCCATTCTTAAGAAACTAAGCACCTACGTTTTTAAGAAGCTTATTTATTTATAATATCTTACACATAATATGGTACATTATTTTTATTTAGAAATATAACTTCTGGAGCTAAAAAAATAATAATGTGCCACAGATTTACAACTGGGGAAACACGAAATTAATCAATGGTCAACTTGGTCAAGGCCCAACTCATTGTAAATAAAATCACATATGAGGACGAAAATAACTTAAATTTGGTCCTATGTTCCTTAACACTGTGTGTGTGTGTGTGTGTGTGTGTGTGTGTGTGTGTGTGTATAAATGTAGAAAGATAAACAGGGAAAGAGACAAAATACGTCAGTACATTAAAATTTTAATTATATAATAATGTCATATAATCAGAATGCAGAATTTTAGAATCAACTATTTTAATTTTTATTGGCCAAACCAACTGCATATGTTGTGATAATATATGAATGACAACTCCAAGAGGTCATCTGTTCTAAATTAATCGCAGATAAACTTTGTAAAAATTACAAAAATTGTAACTGATTAGGATGAATGCATTTAAGATATATGGTACTAATCAATGTAATCGGATGATGAAATATAATTATGAAGCCTACTGAGTGTTCAAGTCTTTTTATAAGTATAATATAATAGTTAATGGACACATGAAGATCCACAATATTTCTTTGGTAATCAGAGGAGAGGTATGTTTTGTCTGTTTTACATTTTTCAAAATATAATTTTAAGTATCACTTCCACAAATTTTACAAATTAAATGATGACAAGAGCTAACAGTTACTAAGTGCTTACCATATTTTAAGCACTATGCTAAGTGTTTACATGGATAATTTCATTTACTCTTCATAACGATCATTTTATAGAAAAGTAACCCAAGGAACAAAGAGCTAAAGCAAGTGACCCTGGGTCACACAGCACATAAGTGGTGAGCTGGGTTACCAGCCTAGATGTTCTGTCTTCAGTATCCTATTACTATCTCCTTACATTATATTGGAATCACTAAATTTGCCTTTATTCCTTTTTTAAAATATATCCTACCTGAACAAAGATAACAATCATGGAGAGAATCTTTGTTATAGCAACATCCAAATATTTGCCTCATTCAAAAGTTTGAAAAAATTGATTTAGAAGTTCTGATTCTGATAGCATGAGGAAAATACTTTCCTACTTTCCTTAGAACTTATCTCTAAACGGGTACCTTCTATAATATAAATTATGACCATGCCATAAAGACAATTATTGCCATAATGTATATCTCTACAATTTACTATGCTCTACAATTTACTATGCTCTACAATTTAATGCTCTTCTACTGTTGGAAGTGACCAGTGAAACAAAATTATCTATGTCATAATTATTTAAGTCTGGTACAATGATAAGTATCTTATTAGTCAGACATAAAGTGAGAAAAAGAGAAAGATGGTGTGAACTGTAATAAGCAAACATTTATCTGAGAAGACGCTAATATTTTCTATGGGTGGAAATATATCTAAAGCATTTCTTGCTAATAGACTGCACTGATCATGTAAAATTTGAATGGAAAGATAGCGGTATCTGAGCCTATGAAAGGAGAAAAGCTTGGAAATCAGTAAATGAAAGGAAAATATGATAAGGCTACTTTAAATTCCTAGAATTCCTCAGTTGTGCTACATCATGGAAATGTTACCTCAAAAAAACACGATAATACGTACACGTATCTAGGTGTATATAACATTCTGTGTGTATATATGCATATGTATAATTTTACTTTAATTTTTTGCATAATTTATTTATTTTGACCTGTCCTGTTTTCATTATTAGCATCCTGATTGAGGAAGCATGCAAGGATAACAAGTTTAGCATAATCAGCTTCTATCACAGGAAATATTTTATTAAAATGACACTATCCTAAAAATTCAGAACCATAGAAAAAGCATAAGAACTAAACCAGAAAAGTGGATTTCAATATAACGTTTTCAATATGGGACTAGTCTCTTGCTCCCATGCTTCTACATAAAACAAAAGGAGCCATCTCTTATTTACTTTAAGCAGCTGTAGGAGACACTGGCCATGCAACTACTCTCAGTCACATTCTACCTGGCACAGTAACCTACCTTGAGTATGGAAAACCCTAATATTTATTTACCCGTCTGTCTTACAGCTAGGAATTATTATGTGTCCCAGTTCTAGTCAATGATATGGAAGGGGAGTTTACTGGGTGACTTCAGAAAAATATTTATTCAATCTACCATACTTCTGTCTTTGAATGCTGTTATGTCAGGACCTGATGCGAAGATATCTGAAAACCATTTTACTACCTAGAGTTAGCAAAACTACACACCAAAGGCTCTGGGAGGGAATGGGTCCTTGATGATTCAGTTGCAAAGCCAAACCATCACAGATACCACCTTCTTACAGAATTCTTTTTAAGTAAGCAAGTGTTCTTTAGGTAAGGCCTCTGCTAGTTTGGTCTTCTGTTATATAGAGCCAAAAGCTCCTAAGTTACTCAAGCAAGGGGATGTATTAATTTGGGGAAATAAAAATAGCTTAAGGACTGGGTGAAAAACATCCTTTGATAAGGGGAGGGACATTACAGCTAAAAAGCACAGAGCAAGGCTTTCTCCTAGCAAAACCTTCTAACACTACTGCTGGTATAGAGCTGAGAAAATGGCCCTATCCACCAGTGCCAATTTAGGGGAGGGTCTAAAAGAATTATGTTTTAGTCTGCTTCACTTATAGTGTTCTACTTCACTTTTCTTAATATACTGAATGGGTGGAGTAATATGAATAGAAAAGATCCTAAAAATAAGGAAGAGGGGGTGAATGTCAGTGTCCAAGAAATATAAAACTTATGCTAAGTCCTCTCAACCCATCAATAGTCTCAGTGTCTATGAGCTCCAAAAACGAAACACTTAATACCGCAGTGAACATCTGTGGTTGCCACTCCTGCATCCATTATCTTTTCTAAATAGTACCCCAAATTCCCAGCAATAGGAAATTGGTCTCACTCTCATCTACATATCAGCCTTGATTGACTGAGGTCAATTAGTACATGCCATTCTCATTGACCTACAGATGGATTGGGATAGGTATATTCTCCAAATCAAGCCAGTCAGAGCCAACAGCACTGATCCTGGGACATTTATAAGACAATATGGGAAGCAGATTTTTCTCCTTCCCATCAGGATTTTAAAGAGAAAGCATGTAGTACTAGAGCTTGTGGCCACACCATCTTTGGGTCACTAGAGAACAGAGTCAACACTGAGGAAGCAGGACCGAGAAATGAGAAAGAGAACTGCTGGATCTGATCATACTTCTTGATCTTGCTTAAAGCTGCTGCTTGAAGCCAGATATATCTCTGCAACTCATTTGTAAAATCAATACATTCACATATTTTTTGAAGTCAGATTTTTATCTGTCCCTAAAATCATCATCACTGTCTTCAACTATAATGTCTCAAAACTTATCTCAACCATTAATCATATTAAACAATTTATTCTAGCTTACTAAAGTTATATATCAAAAGATAGGTATTATTCTTCAAGGATAAGTTCTTCTCAAGTTACCAAAAAATCTGAATCCATAATCCGATATTATTAATTTCTCCTAAAGAGGTAGAGCTATAAACAGTACCTTTTAAAAAATGTCATGCAAGCATAGCCCATATTTCTATGCTTCTGATTACCACTCAGAAAGCTGCTTACAGAACTCTTGTACAATTTAATGAATGTACACAGAACAGTACCATTTATTCAAACAATCATTTTTCTACAATAAAGAGAAAAATAGTGAGTTAAATTACCTCTAATCCCTTAGAGTGGGCATTTTTACTTTCCAGGTAAAAATTTTTTTTACTGTTTCAAGAGCGCATTAAAGTTATCCTCACCAGACAGGTATAATGCATTAAGATGAAAATGTCAACATGTTGGAACAGGATGTGTCACCTTAACAACAAACATATTTATACTCTTAGTGCAAGACCACAGCATAGAAGAAGACTGCGTTAGTAACTGTCTATTATTAAAATCCTGAGATGTTGAAGGGGGCAAATGGTCATCAAAGTGTAACTTCTACATGACTACACTTCTACGATATGGCTACAACATCTACAAGTATTTTGTGCTTGGACTGTTTCTACCTTGGTGTGTTAAATTGTATTTTCTACTCAAGTACTGAGAACATGGTCTCTCCTACCTATGTAAAATCCTTACTATAGAGAGAACCATATTTGTTGGTGATGCTCAACCATTAAACATGATCCAGTGAAAGTAAAGCTGGACATTGCTTTTCTTCTTGTAAATTGAGGGAGGCCTTTGACCTTTATAATTACTAAAGAATACAGACATCCTGTTTACCAAAAATAAGAGGATAAAATTTGAAAAAAGGAAATGTGCATAAAACTAGTGACTGCATTTAAAAAAAATTATGGACTTTATAACTTTGAAAGAAATATTATTCCCAACATTATACACCTAGAAAGAGAGAGAGGAAAAGAGAGAGAGAGAGAGAGAGGGTGTGTGCTGAATTTTGGAGTTGTTTTCCCCCTTTTCTCACCTTATTCAAATTAGGACTTCTAGAAAGAACATACTGCCAAAAAAATTCAATGAATATGATGAATTTACATAAGAATTTATAACCATCCACAAGGTTTATCTGGGTATACAAAGAGGGAAAAAATTCATGTTGGGCTGAATTATTATATTTAACTATTTGCATAGTTCCCCAATTCACTGGGTAATTATATATAACTCACCAATTTGCCTTAGTTATACAGATACCATCTTAAACTGTCAGACTGAATTTAGCTTCTCTCATTTAATGATCTCTGTCACCATCTCAAATGCTCTAAAATATTCTAGAAAAAACTTTTAAATTTTAGTTCCAAAAAAAAGATGACTGTCAAAAATCAAACATTCTTTTAAAATTTCATTGCCAAGGCCACCTGGCTTTCATGACAAAGTGAAAATCTTAATTGTTGGGAAAAAAAACTAAACAAGTGACTCCGTACTCCAATCAAAAAACAAACTTCATTGTTTTGTTTGCTTTTAAATTTTACTTCCAAAAAAAAAAGATGATTGTCAAACATCAAACATTCTTCTAAAATTTCATTGCCAAGGCCACCTGGCTTTCATGACAAAGTGAAAATCTTAATTGTTGAAAAAAAAAAACTAAACAAGTGACTCCATACTCCAATCAAAAAACAAACTTCATTGTTTTGTTCCAGGGGATGACATGAATTTGGCACTGCAATCCATGTGAAATATTCTATGGATTCACATATTTGAGCCAAAAAGATAAATCAAGTTTAAAATAATTGTAGTTTTAAAAACACACTATATAACCCCATATATATATATATTTCACATGCTGTGAAATAGTTGACCACAAAGAGGATTAATTTTACAGCAGAATAAATCAAAGTATTTTAATATATTTAAGATCTTGTTTCATTTTTTAAAGGATTCTGAGGGAATTAAACACTTTTCTCTAGTTCTCCTACATATGAGTTGGAAGAAAAAAAGAAAAAAGATAAGGAAAGGTAAAGCAGAAGCCCAATTCAAAGCTGTCAAGTATAAGGAAATGATTGTTTTTAATTTCCTAACAGGGAATAGCCCCCTCTCTGTTCTTAATGGTACTATGTTAATGAATTCAAGTTCTTTGGAATGTAGGGAGAGCACCAAAAGGACGAAGCATTTCACAAAACCTATAACAATTTCTAGTATAATGCCAGTCTCCAAACTGGATCACTTTAAACCTCTAACTAAAGCAAGAATAGGTTAAAAGTGAGGTTAGAGAACACATTTTCGTTTGTTTACAACAACGAGTGACTGTCCTGCTTCACCGGCCCTGGAGCACAGTTCACAAAGTGCCACAGAAGAGCACTGAGCAAGACACTGACGCTGGGATTTGCAAAGTGTGACCGTGGGACAATCTGCTCCATGAGGGGACAACATGAGGATCAAATCAGTGGATTCTTTGGCAACCTACGTGCACGGTCAGGGAAACTGAAAAAAAGTACTGATAAATATTTTACATTTTAGAAAATATATTTTGTCAAGTTTAACACCAGGAAAATTACTTAACTATTTCTAGCCACCAACAAAAATTATAAGAAATATACCCCTCATTTTATATATAACTTAAAACTCAGCAGTATCCCAGGGATGAGAACTAAAACTATATATATCTTCTCTTCCATTTGTTGATAATATTCTGTATTGTTACTTAGTAAGATAAACGCATAATTTTTTTTAAGGTTGATTTAATCAGTGCAGGTGGTAAACCCTTCTGTAGTAATTAGCATCTAGAGATGTGGTCTTTTAACGTGCGGTATTCTGGCTGGCTGAAGCATTATACTAAACAAAGCCGGGGTCATATTTCTTTCTTTCTCTACAGATTAAGTTGTTTCTCTTTCACTGCCAGAAAACATGCCCATCTACCTGTAGCCAACCAGCTCATAAATACATATTTTTGAACCCTAAGATCATTAAGGTATCATGGAAAGATTAAACAAAGTGGTTGTTAAAATAACACCAAAAAATAAAGAGGACTAAGAAGGATAACTTGAAGGAGAAAGGAAGAAGGGATAGGGGAAGGGAGGGAAGAAAGAAGGGAAAGGAAGCACGAACAGTATCTTTGTCAACTCACATATGCTGATATATTTTCCAGTTTGATTTCCCACTCACCCCAATGTGATGCAATTTCAGTATTTGTTTAGGTATTTTAAGGAAAACACACATTCTTTCAATGAGAATTCTTCCATTGTACAATATGATAAAAAAATACCTCAGTGCTAACATTTTGGATATGCCCCTCCAATTATTTTCACAGCTAGACAAAGTTATTTAAGAGCAATTAGTTATGGACTTCTAAAATTTCCATATTGATTCAACGAAAATATTTTTATAAATAAGAAACTCCAATTTCTTTGCTAGCCAAAAATACTGATTAATAAATAAAAATGCTGCATACTCTTAGAAAGAGGAAAGGTATATCTCTGGATTCATCATTCATATGCAGCTTGTAAATGACATGAGGTGAGATGCCTTGGTAAAGAGTAGGCACTGAGCTTTTATTTATATTTGTCATACACTTTTTCTGTATGTATGGGTGCACAATATGGCCCTATTAGGTTAATATAAAGCAAACAACTGCCCATTCTTTCTCATGGGAGACCTAAAAGCAGGAGAATCACCTGAGACAGATATTTTAGAAGGGGAGTCAGTGGACTCTGGTTAAGAAAACTGGTTATCCCTTTTAAATGAGTTAATACTCTATAAATGTGTAACAGTGTCATGGTGTTTTGTTACTTCTGAAGAAAGCTCTATGACTGAAAATTACTGCTTGTTTGAGTAGTTGTTTGCAGGAGATCTGGAGTTAAAGACCGTTAAGTGTCACTTCACATCAATTAAGAGGCATGGAAAGACACTGAAATGGGCAGGATATGTTATCAAGGATAAACAATCCAGAATGTACTGGGTTCAATTACATACTGGGAACAGGACCACAAACTTGTAATTGTGGATGCAGCAGGTATAGTTACATAATTGTAAGAGTAAATGGAGGGGGATGCTCTGCGGTATGGACCTTAGCACTATGAATCATTTTAACATCAAGGGAGATTAAGGACTCTGGGCATGGCCCTCTCAAATCTGCACTAGAATGCAGAGGCAGTGAGGTAGGCACTCAAAGTACTCCACTTGATAAGTGTAAGCTGCCCAGGGTTTTGAAGCAGGTTAGGAGCTAGAAGATGCAGAGGATAAACCTCAGCCTTTGAGATATGAGATTTCTTTAATAACATTTGTAAATTACCATGTGTTATTTTTCTTTCGCTATCCTTGAACTTTACCAGTAAAGTCTGAACCATTGGAGTCTGATCTCTATGTACTTTGGAGAACTGATTGAAGAGTCTGTCCCATTTCTGAAAGTTAGTTGCAAATAGGGAGAGTAGTGTCTCTGATTTCCCAGGCACAAGGTAACAATATATGATATGCAGAGCTGAAGGAATAGACAAGGGCAGGTCTCACTGAGGTCATCAGCACCTGAGGCAGCTGCTGCAAAAGGAAAAAAAGAGAGAGAAAGAAAAAGAAAGAGTAAAAAAGAAAAAGCTGGAATTGAAGAACCTGAAGGTCCTGTTCATGAGCACCACTGAAAAGGGATTCCTGAAAAAAATCTCAGTTGTTAATGGGCAATTTCTGGGGAAGCTAAATTTTAGCCATCAAGCCAGTGGTAGCTACAGTTATTAAAAGTAGGAAGGTGGATCAATTCTGATATAGCCAAGTTATACATTTGTCAGTTGCAAAGAAAACAGAAACACAAAGGAAACAGAGAGGAATACTTTTATTTTTCCAACTTACATTAGGCAGTAAGTGATAGAATTATTGTTGGGCTTATTGAAGACCTTTACAAAGTGTGACTGGCTACATAGCTAAATGCAACCTTCTATTATGATTCTCTTTGGCATGAGAACATATTACAAAGAAAGAACAGTGTACATTTTTTAAAGTAGCTGGACCATGATTAAACAACAACAACAAAAAGTCTTGATCTCCACTATGAAAAGTAGCTGGACCGTGATTAAACAAAACAGACTTGATCTCCATAATGAAAATTTATGTTTCATATTAAGGGGAAGTCCTTCACATTTTAAGGCTTTCAATGGATAACAAAAACTTTGGGTCTGTCAGGTAATTGTGAATAAATGAAATAACTACTGGTTGTCAAACTCAGGGCAACAGGTTCCAACTACTCATTAAATTTAAATTGTGAGTCTAAAGATCAAAATCGAATCTCAATTACTGTGGAATTTCAGATTTTACTTTTATCAATGCTATTTATATAAAATCTATTACCAATATTCACCCTCAATAAACAGTTCTAGGCAGTGTGAGAGAAGATAAAAAGATGTATAAATATAGGAATTAAAAAAGGATCTATTATGTTAAACACAAAAGGTGTGGGGATCTCTTTAATGAAACCACAAATCATCCAGAAAATTACTCAAAAAAGCTCATAAAATGTTATGAATTTAAAAGCATTATGAATCTAACTTCTTCACTCCCAAAACCAACTTTCCACTATGCTACACTACATGTGCAAAAAAACCCTCACACAGAATTATCTTATATGAATATTAAAATGATTACCAATCAATTTAATAACCAAATGTGGATTTTAAATGTGATGTAAAACCTCATTATACAGTCCTGCCTTCAATCTTGTGAAAGTAGCTGTTAAACAGTCTTTAAAATTATGAGACTTACCTATTTTAATCCTCTTTAACTGAAAATTTTGATTATCATTTGCCAGTACTTCAAAGAAAGAATGAAGGCATATAAATGGCATTCTTGCGGGCCTCTCACCGTTGTGGCCTCTCCCGTTTTGGGACACGCAGGCTCAAGCGGCCATGGCTCATGGGCCAACCGCTCCGCAGCACGTGGGATCTTCCCGGACCGGGGCACGAACCCGTGTCCCCTGCATCGGCAGGCGGACTCCCAATCACTGCGCCGCCAGGGAAGCCCTAGCCCTAAATGGCATTCTTTACAGACTACTCTTGAAGCCTGCTACTTAGAACTTCAAGATATGCAAATTTATCCCAAGCTTCATCTCAATGAATGATAAAAGGAGGTTGAAGTTATTTTTTATTTTATTACATTTTATTCTATTGTAATGCTCCATATTTGGAAGGCAAGCAAAAGCAGCTGTCTCACCCTACTTAGAGTCTAGATAGTAAAATGAAAAATAGGTTGGATGTAGTTCCCAGAGTTAGAAGACCCAGACACTAAGGACCAAGTAATTTACTAGCACAGAGACACAAAATGGGCAGTTTGGAAGACACATTCACCTTGGTGACTCTAGAAAGATGGTACTGACAATAACAAACTGAAAAGATTTTCTAAACCTTGAAAAATACCTTCTTTTCTAACCTAACACTTATTAAAAATGCTTTTCCCAAATCAATGCTACGGTTTTGTCAACTAAAAGAAATGGAAGGGGCTTCCCTGGTGGCGCAGTGGTTGAGAGTCCGCCTGCCGATGCAGGGGACACGGGCTCGTGCCCCGGTCCGGGAAGATCCCACATGCCGCGGAGCGGCTGGGCCTGTGAGCCATGGCCGCTGAGCCTGCGCGTCCGGAGCCTGTGCTCCTCAACGGGAGAGGCCACAACAGCGAGAGGCCCGCGTACCGCCAAAAAAAAAAAGAAAAAAGAAATGGAATGCTGTACAAGAAGACTGTAACCAGACAAACAACCAATGCTCAGTCAAGGTCAGCCAACATGCCCAGATCTAAAAATGAAATTCTACAGAATTACTTCACCCTATTCTTTCCTGCCTTTGCTTCCTTGGCCTTAAGGCATTTCTAAGGAATCAAAGGGAAGGAGTGCTTCAGTGCGAAGATTCTAAAGTCTAAATCCTGCCTTCTTTTCCACACTTTGTTCGTAACTTAATGCTTCATCCAAGAATCAAGTCCCTATAGGTATTGTTAAGGATTAACAATTTCTTATTGCAAAAAATATATAACTACCTCCAAGTATGTAAATCCTCTTAAAATATTTACCTCCTCATTAGAATACAATTTTATGTGCAAGGGATATTATTCTTGAGGTGCCAAAAGGTTAGGTCAGAGAAATATTGCCAGATTCATAACAAAAGGAGGTTTATATGTGAAAAGATTAAAAATAATTGCAGCAATAAATACAGCAAAAATATGGTTTAGAATATCATAATTTTACTGGTCTTTGGAATACACCCCCATTTAGGAAAAGTAATTCAAACAGTCCCAACTTTTCTTCAAAAAACTGAAAATAGCTTTATTGTTTTGTCTGATAATAAAATAGTACTTGCTAACTTTTAAAAATCTAGACATATATAAAGGCATATATAAAAATGAAAAATATCAGAAATTACTAGAAGACTTAACTAAAATAGTATTTGATATACAATATTCCAAAACTTTCTATGTTATCATATATATCAATATGCTTTATTTCAAAAGTAGGTCATATTATGTGACCCATCTTTCTTTTTTTAATTTTTTTTTCAATTTGTTTTTTGTAAAAAACTTTTATTGAAATATAGTTGATTTACAATGTTGTGTTAGTTTCAGGTGTACAGCAAAGTGATTCAGTTATACATATATATATAAATATATGTATTCTTTTTTTACATTCTCTTCCACTTTAGATTAATAGAAGATACTGAGTATAGTTCCCTACGCTATACAGTAGGTCCCTGTTGGTTATCTGTTTTTTTGGTTTGTTTGTTTGTTTGTTTTTGCGGTACGCGGGCCTCTCACTGCTGTGGCCTCTCCCGTTACGGAGCACAGGCTCCGGACGCGCAGGCTCAGCGGCCATGGCTCACAGGCCCAGCCGCTCCGCGGCAGGTGGGATCTTCCCAGACCGGGGCACGAACCCGTGTCCCCTGAATTGTCGGGCAGACTCTCAACCACTGCGCCACCAGGGAAGCCCGGTTATCTGTTTTATATATAGTAGTTTTTATATTTTAATCCCAAACTCCTAATTTCTTCCTCCCCACCTTTTTCCTTTGGTAATCAGAAATTTGTTTTCTAAATCTGTGAGTCCATTTTTGTTTTGTAAATAAGTTCATTTGTATCATTTTTTTAGAGTCCACATATAAACAATATCATGTGATATTTGTCTTTGGCTTACTTCACTTAGTATAACAATCTCTAAGTCCATCCATGTTGCTGCATATGGCATTACTGCATTCTTTTTTATAGCTGAGTAATATTCCATAGTATATATGTACCACATCTTCTTTATCCACTCACCTGTCATTCGACACTTAGGTTGCTTCTACGTCTTTCTTATTCAATAAAATATTACAGCTATTTTCTGGGTCAATAGGCGTAAATTTTGCATCAACAGTTTGAATTGTTGCAAAGCATTCCACTAAGTGGATCTCTCACAACATATTTAATGAAACTCTTTTAGTTAGACAAATAAATTGATTCTGATATCTTGCTATCAAAATATATATCTTTTCATGGACCTCTGTGTTTGTCTATTTCCTTTTAAAAAAAGTATATGATAACTTTTTAATCATTAAACAAAAACAACTCTGTAATTTAGAAAGCCTATCTACTGTGAAATAATCTCAGGAAAAATAATTTGATTATCAGAAGCTATACTTTGGAGAGGGGATTTTAATTTAACATCATCCAATATGTAATCCCTATTAATGTCTCCCAAAGTGACATGGTATATTTAAGGGCAACATACAAAGAGCACCTTATACAGAAACCTACTTTACTTCCATTAATTTATCCTTTTTCTTAAAAAGTACTTTAAATGTATTTTAGAGAGCAATAAATCAAACGGGTTAAATCTTCTTTTACAATGTCAGCCTCTCCGGGGGTGAAGGTACCAAAACACATTATATTCCCCACATATTTTGTACTTGTCAGAGCCCTTCACATGCACATTTAATACTGAAATATTAATAACCTTCTAACACTCTGAAGTAGTTACAACACATAATTATCCTCATTTTCCAGATGAGGAAACTTTGTCCCAAAGAGGTTAAGTGACTTACCATAATCACACATTTATTAACAGAACCAATATAAGAACAACACATTTGACATTACTCTCCTAAAGCCAAGTGTTTCTGTCACAAGGCAAGGACAGCTGTGGGGGAGGGGAGATGGGCTAAAATAAATAGATGTAAAGGGAAACACACACCAAAAAAACCCAGCAGTAGAAACCTGTTAAGTTCTCAAACTGGAATATAAAGCCATGAAGAGACATGGTAAAGCCAGTCACAGGAGATTATTCTATTACACACACACACAATCACAGATGTGACCTTTGATATCATTAAGTCCAGCCTTACAGAGAGGAAGGACCAGCTCTAACGTTTTAGGCCTGAACTTAAATGTCATCTATTTAAAGATGCTTTCCTTGATCACACTCTCAACAATCTCTCCTATTACATCATTTGTATAAGGTGTTCAGTAAATGTACTCTGAACAGGTGAAGGGGAAGATAGTCGGCTGGCTGACACGAAACAAGTTCAGGGAAACAAATATTTTCACCTGATAAACACAAAACAAAACACCTCTCAGAAATGTCAATAAACACCTAGTTTTTGATGCAGCAGAAGTGATACCTTTTTGGCTTCAAGACTCAGTCCAAATAGATCTATATTTTAAAAGGAGCTGCCTCTAAGCTGAGATATTACAACATCTATTATCAAATAATGCAATATCTTTCTTGAAACCAGTCTAGACAGACACAATCTGCTGGAGTCTGAAATATTTTTCTTTTATCATCATGAACAGACACGGAACAGCAACACACTTAATGCTCTAAATAGTGGCCACATAAGACTTTATTATTAAAGGAGTTTTGTTCAATGTGAATTAAGAGTTGGCATGTCTGTATGCGAAACATACCAAAACCCGTGATATAAATCAGACTTTGATACTGTACATGCTCATATCTGTTCCTTTTGTATATGGACTCCAAAACCATTTCTTACTCATGAAGTGTTTCTTTTTTCCCTTCGAAACACCACTGCAATGTTTCCTAAGATTTTTTGCAATTTGATGTCACATTTCTTATTTTCATTTCCGAAGACTACCAGAAATACTATAAGAAATATTTCAATAGTCCTAGAAAAGCTAAAATTCAATTTGTTACTAGCTCATTAATTATCGTCGCTCAGAACTCCAGAGTTTTGATCTGAGGAGAAAATTCCCTTCAGAAAAAAGTACTTTTAGATGTTAGCTGCATGTTGTGGGGCAAGAGAAAAGGCAGATGAAAGAGACCATCATTTCAGAATGTAAACATGATTCATTCC
Source organism: Orcinus orca (assembly GCF_937001465.1). Taxonomy (NCBI): domain Eukaryota; kingdom Metazoa; phylum Chordata; class Mammalia; order Artiodactyla; family Delphinidae; genus Orcinus; species Orcinus orca. The sequence goes on from NC_064562.1 coordinate 74,553,381, forward strand.
ATAACTACAGGCAGCCAAACTCAGATACAACAGTTTAAAAAATGAAAGGATCAGCTGTGTCGCAGTTGAAAACTTTCAAGTATAAAGGTTCAGGCGAAATATTACCCAATTTTACTTTAATCCGTTCCTTTAATTTCCCGACCAGCCCCTTGGAAATTGTTGACTGCTCAACAATTTAAGGTAAGAGTCACAAAACCTTACAACTGAGAATTTACTCAGCAGGTATAAATTCTTAGCTGGCTTCCCTCACGGGATTAGGCCATTACTGCTTCTTCCTCAGGTCTGAGGGTCTATCTATCTTCTCCTGAAGTGTCCCCTCCTAATACTTGCATTCTTTGCCTAATAGGAACAAGAGCCTCATTTACTTTTATAGTGCAACGGAGCTTATGATATATTTTGACATGTATTCATTTATTTGATCCTCACAACAGTCTTTGCTGGTACATAGGATAAATATTATTATCCTATTTTTATAAATGAGAGGTGGATTTCAGGAAGGTTAAGTAAATTGTTCTGAACAACACAGCTGGTAAGGTGTGGCTCTGGGACTGGAATTAAGATCTTGAGACTCTCTATTCAAACATTCTTTCCACTCTATCCCTGTGATTTCAGATTCTGGATTCTAGTCAAAGTCTATGCTAAGACGTTGACTCTTATCTAAGTAACTGAAATTTTGACCCCCAAAAATGGTATTTATAGTAAAAAAAAAAAATGCCATAACTTAACAAGAAGGGGAAACAATTAATATTGATGTGTGTCTACCTGGATCCTGCCATATGCTAGGTACTTTATACGTTACCTATATTCATCAAGAGAAAGCAATATCAACCCCTTTCTGGAGTACTTTAATCCATGTGCTATTCTAAGATTCACATGCATCACTCTAGCTCATATAACTTGGTCAGGCCTATATTATCATCTGCAAAATGTAGAACTTGAGACTCAAGAAGTTAAATGACTTATTTCCCCAAAATTACACATCCATTCTATGGCAAAGTCAGAAACTGAAATCAGGTCACTGGCTCTCGTAAAGTTTGAGGAAATATAATGCATATGTTATAAACCCTGCCCACAGGGAGCCAGAAACCCTCAAAAAACAGTTGCTGAATGTCCAGACATTATTTTTCAAAATAAATAAATAACACCTGGGGGATTTCTTTTCTAATAGCTACAATAAGAAAGAAATAAAAAATTTAACTTAGGGCTTCCCTGGTGGCGCAGTGGTTGAGAGTCCGCCTGCCGATGCAGGGGACGTGGGCTCGTGCCCCGGTCCGGGAAGATCCCACATGCCGCGGAGCGGCTGGGCCCGTGAGCCATGGCCGCTGAGCCTGCGCGTCCGGAGCCTGTGCTCCGCAACGGGAGAGGCCCAACAGAGGCCCGCGTATTGCAAAAAAAAAAAAAAAAAAAAATTTAACTTATTTAGTGCTTCAAAATTTCCAGTTTCTTTCACAAATCAGTTATCATTTGATTCTCACTACAGTATCTATTATGTATAGCAGGCATATTGGGTATATTTATTATGTAAATAACAGTATCTATTATGTATATTATCCCAATTTTACAGATGAGTACACTGTAATTTTTTTTTTTTTTTTTTTTTGCGGTACGTGGGCCTCTCACTGTTGCGGCCTCTCCCATTGCGGAGCACAGGCTACGGACACGCAGGCTCAGCGTCCATGGCTCACGGGCCCAGCCGCTCCGCGGCATGTGGGATCTTCCCGGACCGGGGCACGAACCCGTGTCCCCTGCATCGACAGGCGGACTCTCAACCACTGAGCCACCAGGGAAGCCCCTACACTGTAATTTTTAAAAGTTAAGTAATAAGCTGAAGATTTGATGGTTAAAAAATTTCAGAAAAAAAGAATTAAAATGCAGGTTTTTCTAAATTTGAACTGCCTTCTTAGTAACATACCAGCATGAAAAAAAAAAAAATGGGAAGACTGTCTAAGTAAGCAAAACAGGCAAACCAACATTAAATGAAGTTCAGAGCTCAGTTATACATTACCAACTACGTTGACTAAAAGGAATTAGAAATAAACAGCAAGAATTTCAAAATCTATAATACAAAATAATTCTTTAAATACACCTGCGGCAACTACACTAAAGGATGAAGTACTTTATATAGCCCAGAAAGCCAAAAACAAAGAATAAGGACAATCAAAATCTGTAAAATCATGACTAGTAGGCCTAGACATTCACTAAAGCCATATATAGTAGGACTGAGTGCTATTCTTTTAAGTTTGAAAGAGGTAAATATATAACAAACAAAAATACATATTCTCTACACTACAACCATTACATGTGAACCCAAGAAGTTGTACAGACTGAAACCATAAATGGCTTAAAATGTCTAAATTTATGGATGACATGCCTTTAATGGGGTTAGTCAGGGAAGCTTTAAAGTTAAGATGAGGAAAGAGCCTTCTTTGTTGTGGACGGCAACATTTTGAAGATGTTGAAAATAATATAACATATTCCTTTCTCCCCAGCAACATGACCTTTACTGAAATGGATTGGTTTGCTGAATAAAATAATCAACTTCTTTTGTCTAACAGTGTTTTGCCCCCAGGTACCTACTTCTCATTCGGCAGAATAACTCCCATCTTTCTGTTTTGGGCACACACTCTTATATTATGAACTCTGATGGCAGCTTATTGTCTTTCCCCTAACATCTGTCTTTGGCCTGTGATATAGTCTCAGACCTAATATTTAAAAAAAAAAAAAAGTAGAGTCACAAATCTCTACTACTTTAATCCTTATTTAGTTTTCTACTTCTGTTTTTAAGAGAATAAATAGATTCAACAGGGTCTCCCCTGAGGCCAACAGACATTGCTTTTATTTTATATATGTAAGTAACTGAATGCCCACCCCATCTGTCTAGACAGGGTTCAAACACAAGGGCCTGCAGGAACCAGGCAGGTTATGTAAATCAGTCAAGTGGGCTGGGTAGAAGCAAAGGGAAGTAGTGAAGCTCTGGTAAACTAAAGCCTGCATGCTCCTCTACAGAGATCTGATTAAAATTTGTAAAGAATGCTGAGAGACAAACTTTGTAGACTGGGTAGACCCTGTAGGACATTCTGTGACGCCTGGAGCAAAAAGAAGAACCAGAGGCCTAGTGCTTCCTTTCTGATAACACATTGAGAGGAGAACAGACCACTTATCAACATGAACTCATGTATACACATCCTGATAAATTAGAAACAAATACCCTTTAGCTGCTACACTGGTCAGATGCTCCTGGAAAAACTTAGTTATTACTAAAAGGTACTTTTTTGTTGTTAGTGAAGAAAACATTTTGTCAGGTATAAAACAGCACAGGCACCCACCATTCAAAGTTGATAAAGGCAAGATTCCTACCCTCAGATAAACTTGTAGTGTAATGGAGGAGATACTTACCTGATAACGCAAGGGAGTGAAGTGCAGGTTTAAGTAGTACAGGGGGCAACACTGACAGCAAGGAATAATTATTTTGTCCCAGCAGTATGGACAGTATGTAGTGTCTGGGACAATACAGCAGGTTAACCCTATCCTCTTCTATTTTTTTTTTTTTAAATATATTTATTTATTTATTTTTGGCTGCATGAGGTCTTTGTTGCTGCGCATGGGCTTTCTCCAGTTGCAGCAAACAGGGGCTACTCTTCGTTGTGGTGCGCGGGCTTCTCATTGCAGTGGCTTCTCTTGTTGTGGAGCACGGGCTCTAGGTGCACGGGCATCGGTAGTTGTGGCACACGGGCTCAGTAGCTGTGGCGCATGCGCTTAGTTGCTCTTCGGCATGTGGGATCATCCCGGACCAGGGCTCGAACCCGTGTCCCCTGCACTGGCAGGCAGATTCTTAACCACTGCGCCACAAGGGAAGTTCCAACTCTATCCTCTCTTAAAGTCTGAAGGCTAAGGACTAGGTTGGGGTTGAATACAGTCAAACATGTAGTCCTAAACCATAAATTGGATCCTACTACTCCCTCACTTAAAAACCTCCCTTGGGTGGTGGTAATCATTTTGCAATATATAAATGTATCAAATCAACATGTTGTACACTTTAAAATTACATAATGTTTTATGTCAATTACATCTTAATAAAGCTAGAGAAAAAAATAAATAAAGGAATAAATTCTGAAGGCTAAAAGTGTCCTCAGTTGCAATTCTAGACCACTGTTTTCCAGAAAGGAGAGTGAAGCCCAGAAAAAGAAAGTGACTTCATCAAGGTCACAAAACTAGTTAGGGGCAAAGCCAGGAACAGATTTCTAAGTGTCCATCTTGTGTTCTTTCCTGACCAGCACTCTACCTCTGATAACCAAAGAAACATACAGAGAAGACAGATTATGAACCCTAAACACGTTAGTTTTTAAATCAGTCATTCTGATAAATATAGTCACTTATTCAACACATTTGCTGGGGAGTTCTAGGCCAGACACTGGGTGCATGGGTTACTAAACACAACGCAAACAGTCCCGCCCTCGTGGAAAGGCAGTGTCGTGGGGAATTAGATGTCTGCAACATGGGGCCAATGTAGTTGAAAGCTCGTAACATATTCTTCCCTTCTTCTCTTCCACTAATGGGATACGATTTAGAAATCCTCAATTTCATACTGGAGACAGCAGTCTCTCCCATGGTTTATATAATAATGTTAACATTTATCATTTTTATACTTGCTCATTAAACTGTTAGAGACTCTTCATGTTGGAAGGCAGGAAAAACCCACTCCTGCCAGAACTCTGTCATCAAATATTTCTTAGACTTCCACACTTCAGTGAACTTTTTCCTGCCAAAGCTTTTCAAATTAGAGCAACTTATTCCTCTAATATTGCTACACGTGCACTATAAAGTTTCTTAATTATTTGCTCATTTATTATGTTGCATGTAGATTCTCCTTTTCCTAAAAAGATGAAGATTATTTTAGCATCCTTTATTATAACCAAGACTGCTGAAGACAATAGCTTATTTTGAAAAAGTCAGAGTTTTCACAATTTTTCAAACAACTAATACTTTTTTTTTTTTTTTTTTTGTGGTACACGGACCTCTCACTGTTGTGGCCTCTCCCGTTGCGGAGCACAGGCTCTGGACGCGCAGGCTCAGCTGCCATGGCTCACGGGCCTAGCCGCTCCGCGGCATGTGGGATCTTCCCGGACCGGGGCACGAACCCGTGTCCCCTGCATCAGCAGGTGGACTCTCAACCACTGCGCCACCAGGGAAGCCCCAAACAACTAATATTTATTATGTCAATTTCTCTTAAAATGGCATTCTTTATGCCTAGGATCAGATATCCTTGTGGGAAGAAATATTTTAAAAATACCTATTAAAATAGGTAAATAACAAAACCATTAGGATTTGTACCACAAACTCCATTTGCGGGGACAGACATTAGTTAACAGAGAAAGCATTCTTTAGAAGCTCTAAATATTTTTATTATATGCAGCTGTGAATTGGTAAATTTGAAATAATGAGTGTGGAAGCCATTCTCCTCTCATGTGCCACATGGTAGAGGGAGGGGAATGAGTCATAAACAAAAATTTTACCACAGCTTTTATAAAACTACACTTCCATTTTCTAATACCACTTCTTTTTTTCTTTGTCTTTTCACATTGACTAAGAAACAGCTGGTAGTAATTCAATGCCACAAAATATGCCACAAGGCCTTTCCATACAAGCATATTTTTCAGCAAGTACAGGACCTCTGCACAATTCTGCAGAAATGATTGGGCGGTTGGGCAAGAGTGGCAACTGTGCCACTCATGTGGGCTCAAAGTAATGAGGCCAGCTTTCTCCATACCCAGGGCAGGGCATCTTAGCAGTGCCTTGCCTCTGTCAACTGCAGAGAGGCAATATATTGCACAATTTCCTTCAAATATCATAGTTAGGAAAAGGGAGTGTTGGATTAATGAGAGTGGTCTTACTTAAATATTTATGTTCCTTTCCAAATCAAATAAATTCAACACAGGAAACTAAAATCTGGTCCTGAGTGAGTCAACATGTGTCCTTACTCTCTGTTAAAAACAACATCAACAACAAAAATAATAAGTGAGGTAACATTTATGCCAGAAATTGTACTAAGCATTTACATTCACCATCTTATTCCACTCCCACCCCTAAAAAGTAGGTTTCCTCATTATCCCCTGTATACTGACAAGGATACTGAGACTTGAGACAGTAAGAAACTTACTGAAAGTCACACAGTTAGCATGTAGAGGAGGGAAGCAAATCTAGACAGCTGACACTAGAATCCACAGTATAATATATCACTCCAGAATACCACATAATAGTTCCATGCAAATTTTTCTTATCTTCAACTTACTATCTATGTAGAATATACTTTATACAGCAGTCTGAATGCTCTTCAATGGGCATTTGATTACACAGAATTTCCCTAATTTACTTTAAATGAAGAGTCTTGTCTCACAAATATCAAAATAAATTCAATACTACTGATAGTTAAGGTCATTCAAAACCTATTTTTCATTCTAAATATTACATATGTCAATAAAACAGCAGCATCAGTGTTGGTTTTTAGTTACCAACTCATCATGGAGTCCATAGAGGCCATAGCATTATTCTCACTAGCAGTGTATCCCAAGCTGTCTGTGGAAATGTTAGAATAGGGTTTTTCTAATCATTACTGCATTTTTGTTTAATATACACAGGCTGTTCAAAAAGGAAAATCTATTCTATAGCCCTCATTACATAGAATGCAGGGCTCACATAGGTATTTGATTTATACATGTGAATGCAACATTAACCTTACCAATAAATTACCTTTAATTTCATTTGAAAAATGTAAGATATTACCCTACCTCCCCCTTCTTTTAGATTCACTTTCTTTGCTTATTTTTAAAGCATGACTTCTGAGCACACTTATGTTTCTGAGCATAGATTTTTTTAATTAAAATTTTTAAAGTCTGTCACTAAAATCAGAAAAATGAACACAAAAATTTTAAACTTAGTATCATAAAACCATATCTTTTTTGAAACTCTGTAGAACCTCTACTTTACCATAAGCACAAATTATATGAGAAAGTAAAATGTTTTAGTGTCCTATGAGACACCAGTACTTAGAGAAATCAGATGTTCTAAATAATTCCCAAATATCCAAATTACATGGAATTGACTATGAATTCATTCTGTTAAGTGAAGATCTCACGAAGATCAAACACTTAAAAAACAATGTATTTTTACCTCTAATGGTAAATTTAATATGCACTGAAAGGTCCTTTGTTAAATGAACGCATCGTTTTCTTCCCTCTTGCTTTGCATTAAACATCATACAAATGAATAGCAAGAATCCAGAATTAGATGGAACTATATATCACCCATTCATTCTCTAATGAGAATGAACATCTATGAAAAGGAAACCCTTCTACCATTTAGATCAAATAGAAGTAAGAGAGGTTCATGACATCTGAAAATCTACCCCTTCCAATGATAAGTGACGTTTTCCTCTGTCCCAGTGCTGAGAAAGGTCACTTACACATTAATTCTGGGTTGGCCTTGAATGCTGCTTCTGAATAATTTGAAGCTCAAAAGCAGTGAATACTCTCCCGTAAATTAGTGAGCGCTGGGACGCAGCTGCCTTCAGCAAAGAGTTAGAACACCAGTAGGCTTCTCTGTTTCCTTACCCACTTCAGACTTTAGTAAGTTACTTTTTTTCCTTAAATGCCAAAAAATCAATCTTATAAAGACCTACTTCACACTGATGTGTACGTGAAAGTGCTATAGACATAAGATAGATTTCATTTCACAAGTTTTTCCCTGTTATTTTAATATCTGAAATACGAACAAAACCTTAACAGTGCTTACTCTGAGCCACCAAAAGTTCTAGGGTAATTATATTTCTTAATGCCACAGCATAACCTCAAATGAGATGAGATATTTCAAAAACTGGGTAACATTCAATTCTGCCAGATCTTTGAAGGACATTCAATACAATACTATAGTGAAAAGCAAAGATTTACAACACATAAATTTCAGTTTCATTTTACATTCTTGTCTCTTAAAGGCATTTGAGTTTATAGTCCTGACTTGGATTCTGAAGACCTAGATTTGAATTCTGGTTCTACTACTTCTTAGCTGTATTTCCTGATCATTCATTAATTTTATAGAAAAAGAATACTAATACCTATCTTTATCACTTTCCAGGAGAAGGTCCCATGTTCCTCTCATACAAGAGATGCTCAATAATTGTTACTGCTTTTCTGTTGTTTCCTTTAACAACGAGGTTTCCTCAGTCTATTATGAGACAGAGTTTTCTAGAAATGTATGTACCATACAAATATTATCATTCCCTATATACAAGATATGAAAAGAGTTTGGAACACACCAGCATCAAGTCTTCCAAAATTAAGTCTCGACATAACTGTGGTCAATGAAGGAACTGATCAGAAAATTCATAAAAAGAAAATCAGGTATTTCTGGCATAGTGAGGGCTGGACTCCATATTTAAGGAAATGCTTGCTTTCTTACTGTATTAGTTGCTATAAATGGCAGGTGTTTAGGACATTTTGCTTTTCTTGGCCATTCTTACATTTCATCTGCCTACTGGCAGCAATAATAAAAACATGCTTCAGATAACATTAATTTCCTGACAACCTCTCCAATTGCCTTTGCATTTTATACTTCTTTCCTCTGATGCAGTGTTATCTTACAAGCAAATCTAAACTACTATAATTGCCACTCTCCTAAGATGCTTAGGACTTTCATGATTAGACAGATAAACGCTTCCAGAAATGTCTAATCTCAGATAAACAGATTTTTTCTTATTAAGAATATTAACTGAAAAGTAATACAAATAATGTGATTCCAGTGTGGGAAATATTGGTGCCAGTCATGTGTAAAATTCTCTCAAATTCCCACCCTCTATGGAATTTAATCAGTCATGCAACAACATTCTGTAAGTACTTTAACCCTAAACATTTTCTTTTATAAAAACATAGAGGTAAACAGGGTCCATGCACTCAGGAGCCTGTAAGTTTAAGTTTAGGCTTATAGGCTATACTTATCATTTCTGGGTCTCTAACATTTAACCTTTACATATTCTGACCTTTAAATATGCTTGCTTTTGCAAGCTAAATTATTTGTACTCTAATAATTCTAAGTAAATTGGGGCCTGAGAACAAAATGGTTTACATAAATAAATTATAAACAATTACTGTTTCTTATAAACAGTAACCAGTGTCTTTGACATGATGGTTTAAAAAGAAGACTGGGTTGGGGGAACTGGTTTTCCTGGCAACAATTTGATATGTAACTTTGGGCATGCCACTTAATTTCTCTTGGTCTCAGTTTCTCCATCTGTAAAACAAGGGAGCAGAACTAAATGATTTGGAAAGGTTCCTGCCAGCTCTCAAATCAATGATCTCATTTAAATCTTTTACTCAGATGAATTAAATGGCAAGTTAATAAATCATCTATTAGATTAAATGTGACGGTCTGAGTAAGGTTTTGCTGGGGAATGGCAAGGACTTGCATTTTGGTTTAATTTTTTAAATAATGGCTCTCGCCAAATTTAGAGCTAGTCAAATCTGACAGCTTGTTCTGCAAATGACATTATTACTTGAATAGAGCATTAGGCCATATTTGGAAAGTACTTCAAGTAGCAAAGCAAAATAGATTTTATTATAGCTTTATTTAATGCCATGCTTCAGAAAAATCACAAATCAGTTTCATTAAATTTAAACAAAGATACATTTAAAACTTGACAAAGGTGACTACGCTAATGAAGAATGATTACTTCTCTACCTATCTGGTACCACCAGCCTGTATATTACCACAATCAGATTTAATCTATTCAAACTCAAAACAAATGGGCTCTGTACAGAGTTCAAGTGCATGATAGTTAAATTTCTCAAAATCAGATCTATTGTTCTCAAATTCTCTTTCAAAAATCCCTTCTATAAAGAGCAAACACAAGAGAACAGGGAGGAGAATGTAAAATGCACTAACAAAGCATATGTGCTGTTAAAAAGGGAGAAAAAGAATACGTGAATTCTTATTCCACCTTGATCTTCTAATAAAAATTAGTCATACTGCAGACACTGCACCTGCCGGCCAAAAGTTTATAATGAACAGAGAGACTTACTGCAGTCTCTTATCAGTGTAGCTCCCTTGGGGCCAAAAATATTGATCCCTTTCATTGAATAAATACTAAAGTAACAACAAGAATCCATTATGTCTGACCTAACAAGAATTTTTAATTGAACAAGTTCCTATCTGAATGCCCAGGAAACGGTGGATATACTATCACTTGCCTTTCACTTCTTAAAGCTCTAAGTATAAAGGGCAAATAATGAATGAGTTGACAAAATAATTCATTTTCCCAGGAGTACTCTCCAAATAAATGTCCTTAGCTTTAAAGAATTAAGACAGTTTTTGCCATCTGAGAAACTCAATAACATGATCATATTTTCTGTAGTGTAGTAGCAGTGTTTCTCAAGAAATTATCTTGCCCAATTAATAAATGATGTATTACAGGTCTAACATTTAATTTCACATAATGTCTTTTTTCAAATATGTGTCATATTTTAATGTCACACACAACTAGAATAAAATGAAAAGGAAGGCCATTTCTTTTTCTTTAGAGTAGGTTATTAACTGTTCTAAAAAGGTATGCTAGCAACTTGATGTTAAATATTTCACAGGGCATTTCCACAGAAAATTATTATATATGAATATCTTCCTTAAACCATAGAATTTACCTCCCAAACAACAGCTCAGTCAGTCCAATAAATTCTTATACACTTTATTAGACCCTAGACTAAAACAAAACTGATAGTAAGAAGATGTAAATTTGGTTAATCAGCAGGTAAAAGAGATAACTATTCTTCAGATGAAGTTCTCTATTCTGCACCTATAAAGAGGGAAGAATGAATTCAGGAGAGAAAACCTGCAATTATTTCAAACTGGAATATTAGGTCTGTGGCTTGTACACTAAGAAGTTGACTCTGTCCACTCAAAACATAAATAACTTTCAAAAGAATTGAAGCAATATTAACTTCCTGAGACCCACTTTTTTTTTCCACAAGCTACTTACACTTTTTTTCATTTTGATCAGTTAATAAATTGGATTCATAACAAAAGCAAAATAACTTTTATGAACTCTCTCTAAAAAGTGCAGCCCTGTGTTTTAGGAAATCAATCATACATTTACACGGGATCATGAAAAATGGCATGTTGGCCAATCTGATCATTATACATATTCATAACTTTTAAAATCAGTTATGAATTTTTCTTGCCAAGATTTTGGACTAAGAGCATGCTTATATACATCCACAAAACCTACTTGATTAAGATTTTGTATTTTCAAAAGCATTTCAACACCTCCCTGTAAATACCGATATACTACTCATCATATAATTACAATACTTGAATCAAAGTATCAAAATAAGAAAGTGAAGATAACATATTCCATGACCTATTCCAATTTTAGACAAATGATGCCTTTACTGAAACAGATTCAGAGATTTAGTCTATATACAGCCAGCCTTTTAATTGAGTAGCTCTCAGTTTTTGTGAGCCAGTACAAGAGAGGGACAGAGAAGACACCTTTTCTTTTTATTGAACCATGATATTAGGAGAGGGATAGCACATTTATTTACCAAGCTTACATCAACTCACTTTTAATGTTCTTTCTAGTCTGTGCTGGAATGTTGAGGGTAGTTTTTGGGTGAGCTACAATCAAAAGAAGGATAAGAAAACTGACAAGCTAGGTCAAATGAATCAAACGTCGGCTGCCTCAACTCTTCAGAAGGGAGGAAGAGGTCTGCAGTTTGGCCAGTCTCTGAGATCAATGATGGTACAGTGGTGTTACAAGAACTCTCTCTATGTAACTCTTACTTAAAACATATAAATCTTTCAGAGGGGAGGAGACAGAGACTTTTATTCATGCTAAGTTGCAGCTGTGACCCTCACTGAAAAAAAGAAATCCTGATTGATGCCTCTTAAATATCACATGCCAGTAATTTATTATTTAAGACGTTTATTTTGTTTTTAGAAAAGGTTATTATGAATATATTCCAAGAGAGTTGAAAGCTTAATTTTCCAACTAGAACTGTAACTGCTTTCATTTACGCAACTTGAGTCTGTTTAAATATTTTAAATATATTTTAAAACATGGCATTCAACACATCAGAATTGCCATTAAGCTCAGAATTATAATACTTAGACAAAATATAATACACCAAAATTAAGGATATTTGCAAAAATACTATTCAAAACTAAATTAAAATTCATTTATTAGCAGTAGCCCAGCACATTTTCCTCACTGAACATGTAATTCTGAACACTAACTCTCCACTGCCTTACAACAATAATGTTCCTGTGAGTTTATTGTTAAAAAATAAAGGTGCTGACACTAGTCCGTGGCTTACTTTAATTACTGGACTACTATAATTTGGGTCAAAACAATTTTTTGAGCTAGGCATAAAATATTTTTGGAATAACTAGATTCTTCTTACATATAAAACCATTTTCATTCCATAAGAATGAATGACTACAGCAGAAAAACTACTTCCTGAAAATCCTTATCCCTATATTTTTAGAACAGTCTGTAAAAATGTATGTACCAAAAATCTCAATATGGGATCCACTGCAGACCATTCCTTGCCCACAAATTCTTGTCCAAAGATGTCCTAAAACATCCAGTAAGGATTTAGAGAATCAAAGCAATATATGACAAATCTCTTTTTCCAGTAGAAATAATGTTAAAATTGAATGGCATCTCCTTAAGAGTCTAGAAACCCTACTCTCTAAAAAGGTCTCCCCAAATAAGAAACAACTCTTTATTCTGCCTTATGAATATGTATGAGTACAATTTAATCTTCTTGAAGTATCCCTAAATGCATTTTTAAAAGGTAAAAAAGACCGTGAAGTAGAGAATCAAGTGCAGGGCAGAAAGACCCTTAGGATATAGTTGTGCAGGGTGGCTAGAGGAGGCATGAAGGAAGAAGCCCAGAGAACCTCTCTGAAAATGGAACCATTACAAAAATAAAAATCTAACCTGAAATTTGTTGTTAAACCAACAAATTACCGTTGGGTTTGTTATCAAATTCTAACTGCCTGAAGAAGAATTCTGGAAATATATCAAGACTAAAAGATGTAAAATTTAAAAGTTAATATGGCATAATTCCTTATTGAATTTACACCACTGCAGATAATTTCCCCAAATATCTATGTGCATCGATGTGTTTTTGCAAGGACTAAAAGATAAATTCCAAAATGCAAATTTTAAAGATCATTATTTTAAGTTAATCTCTTTTAACTTTGACTGAAATTGCATTGAAGGTCAAAAATCTTAGATTGAAGCTAATTTTTCACATTATCTTACTACGCAGGCCAGTAGCTCTCACTTCCTAGCACTAAATGACCTCTAGAGTATGTTATATTGCTTTTATTTAAAAGCCAGTTTGACTGGGCACTTTTCAACATTGTTCAAGGCTAGTAAATTTCCAACTTGTCCATTTCAGCCAAGTATCTCACTTTTTCCTCCCCTAGCAAAACTCCTGAGGTTATATTTTTTATCTTACATTTCTTAGAGCTTTTGCCCACAGAGATTAGAAGTTGTTTACAACACAAGGTATACACGCTACATTATTCTGCCACTGTTCAGTCACTTTATTAACTACTCTCCTCCTTTTATTTAGCCCAGAAAGATAGGAAATAACTGCTGCTGTCATGAGGTGGACACAAAACCTAGAAGGTACAGCATAGAAATTCAGGTATATAGCAACCCTGCCATGAGCCAGGGAAAAGTCAATCAAGCAAAACCACATTGGAAATAATCTTTTTCATTGTGAACATGATGTCAGCAGATGATGAAGCTTCACTTATTAAAACCCAGTATCTATAGCAATGTCAAGAATGTTTTTTTACCAAGTTGTTCTTTGATAGATTCTATTTTTTAGAAATATAGAAATATTAATCAACTTAATTCAATTAATGAAAATTAGCTCAAATATTCTGTATATAAAGATAACATATACTACCAATCATTCAAATGAGTATATTTTGAAGAGTTTATCATTTTGTCTTCCTACCTTACCCAGGTAGAGATGGATGGTTGTGAAATTCCATTAATACTTTCTTGCCTCTTACTAGCATGATCAACAATACAATTTTATAGATAACTGGTTGTAGCTATGACACATAAGATGCCTTTTATTGACACAAATGGTTACTAGGACCTATGACCTTGGTCTTCTTAGCTTGTATTGGTACTTACTCAAAAGACTTTGTTTATTTAAAGAAACATTTTTTTCCCCCAGATATAATGTACACTTTCAACACAATGTGTTTTTTTCCTCTCCCATTCTGGAGATCACAAAAGATAAACAGCAAATTTTTGGTACTGGCAGTACTAGTGATAGGTCAATTATACTACTCTGATAATTCTATATTTCATTAGGAAAATGTATGTTTGACCAAGTTTCCCATGTCTTCTAAGCACAATATTTATCACTATGGATTTATAATTTGGCATAAAGAAAGCAAACCTTTGTGTTATACACACTGGTTTTGCTTTTGTTGAATACACACATCAGTGATTTTTAAAAAGGAAGAAAGGGAAGGAGGGAGAATTTGAATTTTGATGTGATTTAGAAAGACAGAATATCCTTCATACTCTCACTATATGTCTCAAACATATTTTATAATGTCTTTCCAACTTTATAATCACTCTGAGCAAAATCTGAATCCAGATAACATGGTCCCAGCTATGTTACTCATCTGGAGTTCTGTGTGGAGAGGGTAGTTTAAAGAAAAGGTTAATTAACACAGCTGTGGTCTACATGGAACATTTTCTAGGCTAAGACAATTTCAATTCAGTTCCCCTAGAAATCAGTTGACTGGAATTCTTGGCTTTCTCCCAGGCAGTTTCTTAAAAAGGTTACCAGCTTAATTGAATGAAATCAGTGTCTGCAACCATCAACAATTATCTTTAGAGCAATACTTGTTATTAGACCGAATAAAATCAAAGTTAGAAACCAACCATAATTATTTATGGAGTGGTAATTCCCAATACTGGCCAGTTTGATTGCATCTGTAACTGTTATGGAAACTTGCAGAAATCTACTTTTTTCTTCTTTCATGCAGACACCACACAGATAATCAAAGATATCAACAAGTCTATCTAAAAATGATTTCCATTTATTTAAAAGAAAGTCAAAATTAACCTGGAACAAATGAGAAAAATCTACCCAAAATGGATAAATACAGTCCTTTTTTTTTTCTCTCTGACAACAAAGGAGTATCTTTTGTTCATATTTATATCTTCTCACGCCCCCACACAAAAAAATACAGGGCCTGGCAGGGCATCTGTTGCCCAGGAGGATGACAGTAAATGTTATAACACAGTCCATTTTATCCACAATCACAATGCTCTCTACATTATGTATGCTGTTGGCCAGTCACTTCTACTTCATAGCAAGTTTCTTCCTCACTATTTGAGTACTTATGTCTCCCTGGCCCTGGAAACTTTTTTCCTGATTCATTTGAGAAACTAGTGCCCACAGTTTTGATGGCTAGAACTTGAAATGACCAGGTAACATAGTCATAATCACGTTGCACTGAATGCCTCATTACATGACCTGTAGCACATCACATATCATTTAAGGCTTTTTCTGGCACTCCACAGTAGACAGACACTCCATCCAAATAAGAAAGTTTTAGAAGTATTTTTTCTTCCTGCAAAATGAAGGGCTAGAATTATACATAAAAATACAAAGAGATTAAACTTTTCCAGGGTCTTTTTTTTTAAGGTACTAGATATAAAGACAAATGCTTTATATTTAATTACAGTTAAGATTAAAAGGATTAAACCCCAGTCGCCAGGTTCCTCCTCTTAAAAATTTCCTAATTTTTTTTTTTTAATGCCAAAGTGAATTAATGAACTATTTTAAATCCCCTCTTTCTGGGAAAATTAGGGCTATCTTTACTACAAAGCTCAATTTCTATTAAATAATATTTTACACACTGTCAACCTCACTCCAATTATTTTCATGTAATAATGCTAACAAAATGTTACATACTTTACTTAGAAAATAACACAGCAGAAAGCAAATTGAGGATTAATTGTTTCTTCAATAACTTTACATTTACCTAACTTTTTAGTTTAGCTATTCATTATCTACCCAATGACTGTTTATATCAAGATTGTATTTAACCATTTTCAAAAACTTCAGATGTGGAATTTTCACCTTTACACTTTAAACACATATAAATATGCACAGTTCCTAATACACCTGGCCACTATTTTATAAACCTTCCCTTGCACTGCCATTTGAAAGCTGAAGTGCTAGTAGTTTGTCCAGAAATAACAATATTTAAAAGACATACCCTTTTATGGTTGAGTTATAGCCATTTTTAAGAGTGGTAGTAGTGCATCACAGGACAAAAACAATGATCTGGCTCCTCATTATTCAAAACAAAAAAGACAAGAAGTTTCTAGTTCTTGGTGAATAGGTGGCATTGTATAAAGTAGGGCAAAATTAGAGCAAGGAGACAGAAGTCCTACACTCTTATTTTTTTTCTTTCTCTATCAAGGTAAACGCTCTTAAAACTATTATAAAACAAATATGATTAGGAGGAAACTAGGGTCCAAAATTGAGAAGATAATGGAAAGAAACCAAGGAAGAGATATATTCCTTTTAATTCAGGGCTCTGGGCCAGGCAAGAAGCAGCCCAGGTTAGTTAAAAGATCTGATAGTGGTGACCACTAATAGACTGTTTAGTGAATGTGAAAGAAAGCATTGCCTGAATTTTTTCAGAAGAGTGAAGCCTAGAAATAACACAATGGTGAGCTTAGTATTTCTTCCTGGCAAAACTGAAACAGTTATAAAATAGAATTAGTACTTACAGAGGAATACAGTGATTCCTAGGAAAGTCACGCCAAACTAACTTTGTTTTCCAATTTTGAGAGAGTGACTTTTCTCAGGCAGAATTCAGATACTCGTATACTGAATTTCATAAAGGCCTTCATTTTAAAGTAAAACACATAATACAATACAAAAGAATGAAAAATATATCATAATTACATAGTTAGAGATGGCTGAGTGACCACACCACATAGATGGCTATGAATAACCACAGATTTCCCAGAATCTATGGCACTGCTTAAAAAATACAAATAATAAGTTTCATAACTATTATGTATTAAAGATGATCCTCATAGGTAAGTCTGGATTACTTTAACATGGAATAATGCTGAAAGTCAAATCTTCTAACCATGACTAAGCCCTTCCCTGATCTCTGTTTTACCTCTTCAATCTCTCCTTCCCTAACATCTCTATCTCCTGTAGAAATCTAAGACCAAGCCCCACTGAACTCAGTTGTTTGAAAGAACAATCCTCTTAGCTTTGGACCCTCACACAGGTTGTTTCCTTCTGCCTCAAATACTTTTGTCCCAAACTTTGTCATGGCAAATCCTAGATCTTTCAGAACTCAATTTAGATGTTACTTCTATTCAAAGGAGATGCTCTTTTTGACACCCCTGGCTGGTTTCAATGTCCTTGTAAATACTAAATTGAAACATTGTATTATGCTTTCTGTCATACTTTACTGTGATTCTTTAATCATTTGTCTCTTTTATTCAGCACTGTGCTTGTAAACAGGCTCTTGGAAAAATAAAGATCCCTGATTTGTATGAGTGTCAATTTCCAAGGCAAAACATCCCCCCCCACCCCACCCCCACACACACAGGCACACACCGTGGCCAATCTCAACATACGAATCATGTCAATCCTGAAAAACACCTCGGTAAATTGATATATTTCTCTTCATACAGAGAAATAAACCAGATGTGGTTGCAAAAGGTTACAAAGGTCTTAAACCAGTCTCTAAATTCAATTTATAGTTAAATTGGTATGTGTTGAGGCGTATTCTATGCCAGACACTCTGCTAAGCACTTTTCATTTACCTTATTTAATTCTCACAACTACCATGAAATACATATTTATGGATGAAAAAAATGAGACATGGTGATATTAAATAACTTTTCCAAAATCATAAAAGCAGTAAGTATCAAAAATAAGAGCCAAAATCACATTGTTTACATCAAAGCCTTTGTTCTTACCATTACACTACACTTCTGACATAAACTGTACTACACTAGACTGTCTCTAGTCTTCATTATTTATTAACAAGTAGATCAAGCAATGCCCAGGGAAAAGAACAGACAGAAATGCACCTTTTGGTTCTTTCTATAAACAGCTGTTGGCTAAACGCTTTGGTAGGAGATATAAAATTTATACAGTTCATCTGAGGCTTTATCTAGTCTATCTCTCATCCATAAAGTATAAAACAACCAAACCATTATTAGGTTCCCAATACTCTTCAAAAGCTTCACATCTTTACAAGTTTAATATTCAATGAAGCCATCTTCAAATATCTAAATCATTCTGATCTCTTCCAACTCTGACCTTGTGTGGTATTAACATCTACTATGTTCCACATACATTTTGACATTTAATCATACACACATCTCATGAACACCAATGAAATCTGAAGCTCCTTAATTGTAAAAACCATCTTTATACTTCTTTGGGAATGCCTGAAGCCTCTAGCACAGTGTTAGATACTAAGTACTTATTCAAATGTTTCCTAAATTGAATCATAAAGTAATGATTTTTGAAATTATAGAAAAGAGGAAATCTAATATGTCAATGGCATATATCCTGGTAACCTATTTGAGTCTGCATTGATTTGCATCACTTTATAATAGAATCTCATAGATTTCCAATGAAACTGAGTGTTTTAGAACACAAACCTGTTCAAAGAAAAAAAAAAAGGCACGAGAGAAAGATCCAAAAGCCAGTGATACCATTTTCCTCCTTTCTGTCACCATGTCAGTGAGAGACAAGGATTAACTTGCAGCTCAGTCAGGCTTCATGCAATACAAACACTGTGAGGTTAAAACTGCAAGACTCTAGGCTGTGAGGAAAACTGCTTTGCTTAGTTGCTTAGATTTAGGAAGAAGCCTGATCAGTTCTGAGCAGTGATGGTCTTCTATCAAATTATCACGTCATTTGTCTTGATTCTGAAATAATTAAATATGGTGAGCATATTTAAATAATTAAATATGCTGGTGAAAGATTTTACTGGACTATATCATGAATTAGTTTTGAAATAAGCTCAATTGATGGAGAATTATGCCTGAAGTGATATTAGGAGCTAATCAGGCAAGTATGGGAATGCTTAAAAATCTTGGTGTGACAGAGAAGAAAGGACAAATTACTATCTTCTTACTTTGGACATGGGATTTAAGGAAGCAAAGTATATGAGGACTATTTTTTTTGTACTTGCAATACTCAATATTATCTAACTATACTTTCAAAACTGAGTTACTTTGTATTTTTATTATATATATATATATATATATATAAGAACAATATGTGATTATTGCTGAGGTAGTTAACCTAGCTACTGTTTATAGACACACTGATTTTATAGGTTTAGGGGCTACAAGGAATGGTTATGAATAATACAGTACCCTAAGTTTACTCTTTCACCAGTTAGACAACATCTCAGGAGTGTCAATGACAATTGATTTCAGTAACATTGATTGAGCACTTACCATGTGCCTGATCCAGAACTAAGCACTTTATATGCATTCTGTTATTGAACATAACAATTGAGGAGTAACGATTTGTATTCCCCTTCTACATGGAAGAAAAGGGATCAAGGAGGTAAAGTAACATCCCGAAGGTCACACATCCCAGAAGAATAGATCAAAAACTTGACCCTAAGGCCCCATGAACCACTTTATGATGACGTAACATATGCCACATGTTTACACCATCCCAGGAGTTCTGGTGGGTCCTAAATACTGCAAGCATAATATGTAGAGAGGATTCTATTACAGTTGGAAAAATCATCATCAGTACCAAAAGCACCGTGGCTTGTAGAGCTAAATGTATCCTCATTTGGGGATTCTCTGATGTTATGAGAAGGAGACTTTTTTACTGGAACCCAGACTAAATTTTATTTTTTTACTGGAACCCAGACTAATTTTTATGGTTCATTAGTCCATTCAGTGCTAACAAGCAAGATCCCTTGGTATTACCAATATTTTAGTAGTGGTGGGGTAGAAACTGTAACACTCAGACTAAGATTTACAAAAAATATTAGTCTTGAGGATAACGAGAGGGTTGGTAGCTAAAAGGAAGAACTTGAGGGACCCTAACCTGTACCTATTCACACATCTCTTCTTACTCTGGGGAAAAACAGGCAGTTGAAACCACATACACATGTCCCCCACAAACCACTGTGCCTTCTGTCCAAAAGTGCACAAATGCACACGCACACACACACACACCCCCCACCTCACGCAAGCAAAATGGATCCAAAAATGGTATGAAGTGAAATAATCTTTAATAATTTCGAATAAACTGACTATAGAACACCAGTGACAACTTAATAGCATTATGATGTTTTATTTGATTTCTACTTCAAGACTGTTAACCATCATCAGTAGTGGGTTTTTTAAATTGAATTTTAATACTTATCTCCATCATTTAAATATGGCACTCATAGCATACATTTACAGTGTTCCTAAGCTATCCTATTTAGTGTGTCTAAAACCAAGTTAAGAGAACACTGATTTTTTTAAATACATACCCGGTCTACGAACTTAAACAAACAGATTCACTGGCCCACACAATATAAACTTGCTACCAGAGGATTATTACGGTTTTTTAAATAACAAGAATAAATAGCACTAATTAGAAATCATGAATAAATATTAAAACTATTGTTTTGAATAACATTTTTCCTCTCTTCAAAATTTGGAAGCAAATTGAATTTTTAATTTCTTCCAACAGAGCGAAAAATTGGACCAAGATCAGTTTCTTGACACTGTGATCTATCACAGACTACAATGATGTGATTCATAGGAGGGCAAATATGTCAGGGATAGACTTGGGAATATGGATCTAATAGAAATACTGCATTTCAATCCCAAGGAATTCAAGATATTGAAAGGTGAAATAAAAGCACTGAATATATTTTACAATGAAACTGACTCTAAGAACTAAGGGCAAGATTTGTCACTGGCTTTGCAGAATGTACATTAAGACTTTTACAGTATATTATTGTGTTCAGCTGGGAATATTACGTTATAATTTTCATAGTTCAATTCACACTAAAATTTGATTGTATGTGTGTATAAAAGACCTCACGCATAAGAAATAAGAAAGGCAATCACAAAAATGTTAGAATTTTTAATAGGAAAAATATTAAATTTAGTTTTTCAAAGACATAGATTCATTTTCCATAAGTACAAATGACAGGATATGAGGATACACACAGTCAAATGCACGACAAACTTAACTGGCTTTGCATTTTTAAAATGTGATTCTACCCTGGATGCCCTCAATCATCTTCAGAGTTTATAAACTCGGGTTGTTCTAGATTACACTTAATGAAAGGTAAAAATTAACCTAAAGTAAGTCACTGGCAAAGCAGAGTAAAAATGTGCTTTCTGTGTTATATTTAGTGTTCATTTACTCACTTCTTCACACAAAACGAATAAACAAAAGAAACTAAACTTTGGAGATTTATCTTGAAACATATGAATGATGTTCGTAAAAAATGTCAAGTACATTTACTGGCTCATACAGAGGGAAAAAAAGAAAAGAAATATTAGTAATTATTGATACTACCTCAGAGAAAACTTTTGCAGTTTTAATACATTCTATTCGGTTTTGCAGAAAGATAACTTCTGATTTATTTTAAATTCTCTACCAACTAAATACCAAGTATGTGCTGCAATAATTTAAAGCAATAAGCCAATACACACAATCAAGGAGAAAAGAGGCATACATTTTGAAATTAATAGTATAAAAGATAAAGGATAATTAAAAGGATGATTAAAAGATAGCCAAACAACTAATGTTCATGTTGTCTCAGAATTCTCTGTCAGAGAATGACCACTTGACTGTAAAGGTTAGAAGAAAACCTAGTCAGAAGCACAGGTAAAGCCTCAAGGTAAGAAAATATGTTTTGAGAACTATTATGCTGCTGGAAAAGTATTCCAATCTCCTAGACCATTTGACTAAAGAGCAGATTTTTTTTGAGAGGACCTGCAAAATAGATCCAACAAATGCAGCAATCTTTGAAGGAACTTAAGAGATTGGAGAGGGGCCAGAAGACTCAGGCAGACTTAGACGAGTGCATTTTCAGTTTACAAAAGGGAACAGTAATTCTTCAAAATATCGACAGAGAAAGTTTTACATTATTCTTTAAAAAGCTTCCTTAACAACTTATTAGGAATTGATTTGTATGGTGCTAGAAAAGGATTTATTGTTTACCAGGGGCTACTCTGGCTACACTAACCATGAGGCATCTGAAATGAAGTAACGAGAGACAGTAGAGAGCAATGGTGAATAGTGAGAGCTCCCAGGACTCATTTACAACCTGTGTGATCTGGGCGAGTAATTTCCACTTC
This sequence comes from Orcinus orca, assembly GCF_937001465.1. Lineage (NCBI taxonomy): Eukaryota > Metazoa > Chordata > Mammalia > Artiodactyla > Delphinidae > Orcinus > Orcinus orca. Next base: position 74,575,801 of record NC_064562.1, read on the forward strand.
CTACAGCGTGGCTTCCCTTTTTTAAAATAGTAATATTTTAAACCTCTTTATAACGTTGTTAAAAATAAATGTATTTAATAGATCTTCATGACGACATGAACAATAATGCACATCTTCCCCAGAGTAAATAATCAAAAATGGCATCTCTAACTACAACATCATCCTTTCTGAACATATCAGACATGTAAAGAAGGGAAAAGCAGAAGACTGAGTTTAACTACAAGTCCTACAAAGCAATTGGCAAGATCACTCATAATAGTCTTGTCCATACAGTGGGACATACAGAAATAAAATCAAACCAATGTTTAGGAAGAGGAACCCAAAAAACATTTCCTAAGAGGGTCAGCTGAATCATTTCAGGACCTCTAGGCACCAGTCTGCGTATACTGTAACTTCTGTGCCGTAAGAGCTACTTCAGAACAGAAGCTCTTTTCTTGAAAACTTGCCACTTAAAAATTTCACGGAAGTGAGCAAGTCTGTGTTGAAGAACAATGGAATATCAACTCTGATTGCCAACAAGTGGATTCATCACTCAGGTAATGTCATTCTAATACCAACCCATAGCATCCTTCTTTAATCTAACGTGTGGTTACTATATTTATGCTGCAATTTAAGTTACTTTGTTTATATCACCCATCCCATTCTTTCCATTAATGTAAAAAGTGCAAGAGTGTACAAAGTAATAAGAAGGCACACATGATGACAGAAGCGAAAAGATAACAAGAATGAAAGAAAGCACTGGTGCTGAGATGGGCACTGAGTGAGCAACAGGGATAACTCTGAAAGATGAAGAATAAATCAGAAAACATGTATAACACCGTAGGTTGATCCAGAAGAAAGAAAGACAAGTGACTGGTAAAAAGGAAGAGTTTTGAGTGTGAGGATGACCCAAGGTTCCGCATCAATCCTGGATGCCTGTGAAACTGATGTTAGTTCAGGCGATAGAAATTTGTTCAGGAGCTTAATAAGCATGGCAACTACTACTGAGGAACTCTTGTCAAAATCCAGGGGTAATTATAGTCTCCAGGCACGTTCACACTTGTACAACATAGCAGTGAGGAGTGGAGATCTCCCAGGGTAGGGGTCTATTTGGGAGAATGATTCACAACAGAATAGCTATCAGCACGAAGCAAAAGAGTGTGCCTGGTTTTAAAGCAGAAGTTAAAGGACTAGTAGATCTGGTCTTGCGGAGTCATATCACTTTTATTTTCTTTCATTTTTTATCTTCAGAGTTTTAAAATAATTTCCAACGGCACTAAGAAGGTGAAACACTTAACAATAAAAATCTGGGTTTCTAGTTTCTAGTAAAAATAATCGAGGAGCTTGTAGTACTTACACAATATATGTCTAACTTACTAAGAATATCTGCTTGGACCTTGAAGCTTCTAAGTTTATGATCCCAGTTTGCAAACTTTCAAAGGACTGAGCCACACACACTTCTACAGGATGGGGAGTGAATGGGGGTGTGGAACAGTAAACATGCACTTTGACTAAACCTGAAGATGTTGAATGTAAATCAACTTCTGTAACTGAAATGAAAAAATGCACAATGAGGTTGAGAAGTGGTTAATATAGGAAAAGCTAAAGGTAAAACGCTTTCCTGTTCTCACCATAATACTGATAATGCTACTTGACTGCTTGTATACCACTTTGATCAGGATAATGTTTACACTAAAAATTAAGCAAAGGTAAAAAATAAACGTGGAGGCTCAAGTTTAGAAAAAAAGGAAGTACCACAGAATCACAAGGGTTTAGAACTGCCTTTGGAGATCACCTGGTTCGATCCTCACAGATGTAAGAATGAACTAACTTACATGTAAAATCTCAAAGCATTTGAAGCTTACTTTAATTATAAAGTACATAATAATTCTAGAAATGAACTTTGTAATTTATAACTTTATAAAAGGCTCTGGCTATATATTAAGTCATAAATACATACATGTATGAGTAAAACTGAACATATAAACAAAGCTGTACACATGTCACAGACTAGGCCCCTTTCAGCTCTCTTGGCTCTCACCCCTGTGACCTAGTCAGGATGCTTTAATGAATACCTAAGGGGATACTGCAGCACAATGTATTCCCTGGCCTGTGTGGAAATCAGACAACAGTCCCTCTTAGAGTTAAGTCTTTGGTTCAAAGGTTTTCCTCTCTTTTTTCCCAGCAAATGAGAACAATGTTCACCGCTGGAATAAGAGAATGCTGGTTACCTGCCCCCAGTAAATACACTGAGTCAACACCCTATAGGTCTGAGACAGTCAAGGAGCCTGAAAATGAATGTCCTATTCATAGTGCAAATACAAAAGTAAATTACCAAATAATAAATGCTGAATCTTTGGAATTTGGAAGAGCCAGCTTAAAAAAAGAAAGGTCTTGTGCATGAGTCACAAAATCATTAACATAACATTTCTGTGTCTGCAAATTTCTGGTAGGTTAATTTTTGATAGCTGGGGAAGAGCAAAGCTTCCAACCAATTTTCTAAATCATCTTTGGGCAAACATGTAGGGGCAATCACCTGTAGACTCCTGCCTGCAGACCCAGGTATGTTTTGAGAAAGCAGTCAGATTCCTGACTGATTTACAGAGTTAACTGTCAGAGCTGCTCATTTGCCTGGCTTAGACTGAGAATGGGTAACTAAAAAAATATGCATGACACACTTTAACCTTAGTGTCCTCACTTCACTCAGAAATCAAACATCAAGAAAAGACATACTTATCCTGGCTGTTCAAATAATTTTTAGACTCCTACTTATGCAAGGTACTCCTAGTATGAGGTCACTATAAATAAAAATGAAATAGCAGGCTTGATAGTGAGCAAAACAAAATATGGTCATTTAGATGTAAATAAGTTTGCTTTCTGCTTTTAGTAAGTTTAGAAGAGCATCATTAAACAGCAGGTGCTATAATCTCAGGTTTTGAAACAAGCTACTGAGGCCCCTCAAAAAATGTTCTTTAAATTTGAGACAAAATACAAGTCAGAAATGATCTAAAATAAATCTGAATAAGTGAGCTATTAGCCAAGTTTGATGATACACTGTTGCTTCCAAAAACTGAGAGATCAATTTGGAAAATTAATGAGACATTCATATCTGAAATATAATTGTAACTATCGTCCTTAGGAAGAATATTCAGTCACTGTAATTAAAAAATTTGAATCACTAATTAGTTGACAATAAATTTTGACCTTTAAACAAATTAACAAAGTCACTTTTGTTTATTTTTCAAATCTGGTGAAATAGTGTAGTGATAAATCTTAATGGTACAATATCGGTAAATATTATATTGACTTAAGAATAGTTCACTTCCTGTTTTTCCTTATGGCATTTTAAAAGGGATTTACAGGCATTTTTTTAAGTGTAATGAACACTTATTTTGGACTTATGGTATATGTACTTGGTACTGTTCTAAGCACTTTTCAAATAGGCAATTTAATCTTCATAAAAACCTTAGGAAGAGAGAACTTCTATGTGAGAGAAATAAAATGTGCCTGCCTGAGAACAACAATGACTTTTAAACTTTTTAAAAGAAAGACTTATCCTAGAGTTGAGAATGTAAAGGTCCAAGATTAGCAGGATTAAAAGCTAGGATTACGTTTACAGCGATTTTAGGCCTTTGATGAAAAACTTTAAATGCTTGCTCATATTAAATGTTCATTACTTTTGAGAATAATTTACAGAAAAACTACTTTCAAATGAAATCATGTTTATTCCTTTTCACCTTTCAACCTTCCATAAGAACAGTAGGGCATTGGAGATGGTCCCAGGTCCTTTGACACTCCTTCCAAAGACACATAAGGTCTATGTCCCCTCCCCCTGAATCTGGGAGGGCTTGTTAACTCATCAACTAATAGAATGTGGCAGGAGTGATGTTATGTACCTTCTGAAGCGAGGTCATAAAGTGCCATGCAGCTTCCCCTGGGTCGCTTGGAACACTTGATCTCTGAATGTCCCCCCTCCAAACACAGCTGTCATGCTGGGAGAAGTCCAAGCCACAGAGAGAGGCCATGTACAGGTTCTTTTGTCAGTCGTCCACGTGGACACAGCCATCAAGTCACCACAGCCCGGAAACCAGACATTTGAGTGAAGGAGCCTCCAGATGATCCAGGCCCCAGACCTGAGGCACCCGCAGCCTTTGGAATCTTCCCCACTGAGGCCCCGGACAAGTGCAGAGTAGAGAGGAGCCCTCCATGTCCTGTCAGAATTCTGCCCACATAATTTGTGAGCATAATAACATGGTTATTGATAGTTTATTACGTAGCAGTAGATAAATGGACCATCACCCTAGTTAAATTAGCTAGCTTTCAAGTCCATTTCCATAATGATACTAGTACTAGTAGTACTAGTAATAAAATAATAATTGTCATAATCTTTTGCTTCAGATAAATGGCTAACACTTCACATTCATGATTTTCTTTAACTCTCCCTCCTTGACCTATAAAACAAGTATAATAAATATTCCCATTTTTACAGATGAGATTGTAAGTAGTCTTCCAAAGCAACAGAAATAACAAATACCAGAACAAGTTATTTACTTGGAGTTGTGTGGAAGAACTTAGTTGTTAGTAATGCACTGCTCACTTGGGAGGAAAAAAGTCCAGTTCCTTTCATGAAAGTACATGTTGAAAATGTATTAATATAAAGGAAAATAATGTATAATGCTATGGCTGTTTTACAACAAAAGATGTATTAATGTAAGTATCACCAAACTTTTATTCTCAAGAGTATTTACTTGGAATAATATGCAATTCTTAGAGCTTAAGACAGGAAAATAAAGAAGTCGGTATCTCAGGCAGCAAAATCCAATGGTATAAAATTGTGAGGGCTCCTTAAAGCACACCGGATGAGCCCACCCTCACTATCCATCTTCATATAAAAGGTAGCAAACACCATAAGAACTTACATGGTCTTAAAAGATCTGAAGAGAACGGGATTCCTACAATTATATTATTTAAAAATAAGAAAGACCTGAGAGATCAGCCAATCCAATCCGTCCTTTGACAAAGAGAATAGCCATGTAACTTGCCCAAAGACTGCCCTTCTTTTCTGACACTCGTTTAGTACCCTTGACTAAGGAGCAGGCTGCTTCTTTAAGGAGACTGATTATTTCAGTGAACTCTGTAGTCCCCAAAACTTCAGAATAGATTAATCGTCACTGTGGCTAATGCTTTTCCACTTTAAAGAGTGACTAATCCCCAGTTCTCGGTTATATTTAGGGCATGAAGATAGAACGTCCCCATGTTGTATAAGGCATTACAGAAGAGAGACAATACAAGGAGATAACCAATTACAAACAAAGCACATATTAGTCCCAAAAGTGAAGTAATTCACAAGTTAATGTGGATCTTCATATCATAAGTGTCCATAAAGCCTTGAGACTTCCTGCTGCTCTAACGTTGCAATAATGACAAGGGAAAGGAGAAGTTGAAAAGCAACCATGATAGTATTTACTCTGTTCCATGACTAAGTATCATTCATGCAGCATCTCCCTTAACCCTCATACAAACACCATGGGGAGGATACTCTTTTGCCCATTTTAAGGATAAGAAAACTGAAAATTGGAGAACCAACTATCACATATATGAACAATGACAGCTGCATATCAACTGCATTCTCCTCTTTTTTTCTTTATTTTATTTAAGTGGGCAATGTACCCAGTTAAAGACTAGGTGTGGCCATGTTATTACATTCAAGCTAATGATATATATGTGTCGTGTGGAATTTCCTAGAAGGTGGTAGATTTAGCTGAAAAATGCATTCCTTTTGTGCTCCCTGCTTTGCATCCTTCCTTCCTGCAATACGGAATGTAGACGAGATTGCTTCAGCTCCAGAAGCCATGTTGTGACATGAGGTGATCCTGAGAATAAAAGGCAGAGTCAAAATGTGGAAGAATGAGGCAGGAGCCTTGGTCTCTGAGACCATGGAGACAATGCAGAGCCATGCACTGCCCCATGAAAGACTTCTTTCCCAAGAGAGAGAAATTTCTATACTATTTAAGCCCCTAATGTGCTGGGTTTTCTGATAAATGCTATGAGACACAGCTAATCCTTACTAATGCATTACCTTTACAGAAAAATATTGCCAAACAAAATGTTGAAAGCTCCTAAAAAAATTTAAAACTCAATGTATACCTAAGAGTCTACTTCACTGTAATTCCTGTTTCTTTCTGCAAAAGATCTATACTTCAAGACTGAATGTACAAATTTACACATAGACACTGAACACTATAATTGTCTAAACTGCATAATTCTGCTTGGATCATATTTCAGGCAGGAAGGTGAGATGGGGAAGGGAGCTTAGCAAGTTAAAGATGGCTTAAGGAAGAATCAGAAATGCTACAGTTAGTGGACTCTAAGCTTTATGCTGTGCACGTACAATACAACCAACCAAGAAATTCTACCTATTATTTACGCTGTGACAGATAAAGGAAAATGAGGTGTAGCTCGATAAACAAGCTCTCTACTAAAGCAGATTTCGACACTATTCATCCCCTTCTTTTCAGCCTAGAAGCCTGCTTAGCTGGAACTGTAAAATAAATTCCAGCACTGAGAACATTTCAAGAAGGAATAATTTTCAAAACTGGCTCAGGCTTTATTTTTCCTTACTTTGAAATTGATTAGATGTGCTGTTAAAAGAAAAATTGGTTGGTATCTCAAAGAAGAGTGTATTAGACAAATATAAGACAGCTAATTTTAGATGCTTTAGCTATTACACATTTCTGCCCATGGGTCATCAACCCACAAACAAATCATGTCAGATTAGGTTTTACTGCAGATCTAATTATACCAAGAGGTAAAACAATCAATATATTAGTATTAACGCAGTATTTGCTGTTTAGTCAACTGATTATAAAATCAGCAGTGAAATTTGTTTTTTAAAGGACTTTAAACAAACAATAAATGAACTAAGGCAGTGGAAATAAAATCACTGATGAGTTGCTTAGTAAGTAATGGAAATCAAACTCAATATACTTGGAAATAAATGTTACATAATAGTAATTTAATTTAACTTTTCAATTGAGAGCATGCCTAGTCATATGTAACTTTCCAAAGTGAAGCATTTCAACAACGTACCATGGGTCTGCTTTAGAAGATAATCTGAAAATCTATAAGAATGACAAAAAATTTACTCTGCAGTACCACTTGATCTAACTGCTAAAGAAGCAAAGACAAGTAAATGAGAATGTTTCAATTCAGTGAGTCAACGCTGCATTTCACACATGTAGCAGTTTTCCCCTCTGAAACTTTTAAATGGTATTCAAACTAGGTTACTACTCTCCTTGTGGGGGATGCCTGGAGTAAATAGAAAAGCTCTAAAACATAAATCACGCTAATTCTGTTTTGAATGGTTTCATGTTTCCTTAAAGCATTACTAATAAACTGAAAATTCAGTTCGGTTTCTTTGCTCTTAACTCTGTGAGCAAGGGAACATAATCACAGAAATAGAGTCAGCATGCAATAAATAATTTTTGAATAAATAATGAGTCAGTGAATGACAATGCACCAGATTGTTTCACATGATCTGGACATTCCAGCTCTAATAACTGGTTGAATGACTTGATTAATTCATACAAGGGGGACACAATGGTAAGGGAGAAAGACACTCCAAGGAAGTTTTAGAGGCAAATCTGGGTTCAAATCCTAATGTAGCCAGGCAATAGGGAGGGCATTTACCATGCCTGATCTTCAATTTTCTCAATGGTAAAAAGGAGCTAATAATGCATAACTCCCATGGCTACTATGATGTATAATTCCTGGTACTGGTCCTGACAAATCTTTGCTCTTAATTTAAATGATAGCTATTATTTTTATTGTTGACATCTTTAAGTATCATTTTATTATCTCAGAAAGGGAATAATAATTTCTGGTAAAGCTAAATTTCAGGGAGGTTGGGAGAATGCACTCAGATTTTTTTATGTGAAAATGCACAAAAAACATAAAAATCTACAGAATGTAAATTATAGCAGAATTATTCTTCTGTTATTCAACCCCAGCAACTGACTGAAATTTACCAAAAAGTGTCATTACTTAAATACAATCCTGGGGCAGGAAAATGGACAACTGTGAATTATGACATTAGGTAGGAAGTATGGTGGAAAATAAGCCCTTTGAAGTATTTTTAAGTGCCATCACAAACTATGCAGATGAGGTATTTAAAAACCTGCCTGAGTTTTAGAATCCGTACCATCAAAAAGTGAACGCCCTGTGAACTTTTACAATAGAGCTAAACAAGTTATAGAATTTACAATGCACAAATTGCCGTATACATTTTGGTCTGCCTATTGGAAGGAGTATACAGGCAAGATTTCTATTTATAGAAGCACCCCTGAATTGCGACAGAATACAAGGAAGGTTCTTTGTGTGTTGTACTCATTTCTTTATCCCCAGGATGTAGCTCAGTGTCTGGAATATTATATGTTAAATTAATGGCTAAATGAATTCAGCTAAAACTAAAAATAACTGCTTTCCATCATGCTTTAAAAAGCCAATATGATCATGACAAAAATATTTGAAACTAAAGCGTATAGAAAAAAACTAAGTATTTATTTCTTCTTTCTTTAAAAACATCTCAATCTCAGATTGTTATATTATTACAGTGTTTGCTTGAAAGATCAGTAGACGTACTCAATTGTGTTGCCTTATATATTTTAAACTTTCCTATAAGCACATGATAAAATTTGATGCCCCACAATAGGTAATCCTAGTAAAAAGCACTCACCCCTATTCTGATCCATTACCCCCCCACCGAAAAATTGAAACCTCAACTTGGTTAAAATACTATATTGGAAAAGGTTATTAGCATAAATCTATTACTTGTGACATAAGTAAATCTTCATTTATTCTGGACAAAACAAAATTAAAATAATAATATGACAAAAAAAGACAAATAAAAAACAAGTGAAATTTGCATCAGATTGGGATACCTTCAAAGCCAATATTGCTGAATTCCAACCTAAATACATATTTAAGTTTAAACAGATGGAGAAACTAAACAACTTTGGACACAGGCAAATAATCAGGTCCTGAGGGTTTGTGAACTTTTTCATAAAAGAATACCCTTTAAGAGTCCCAAATTGCAGCAAGATAGCAATGACTAAACTTACCTCCAGTGCTAATGCTTGATATAAGTTTTGTTAGACACCACCTAGCTTCCCCCAGAACTAGTCCCACTATTAATCATTCTTCAGAAAACTCTTCCCTGATCACCTGTTGCAAGACAGATAGCAGCTGGGCTATTTTACATAATAAGGGACTTGGGTTTTCAAGGTGGTGAGGGAAAAGAACCAGAGCAACTTGGCAGCTGTGAACCAATGGCCCCACCCTTTCACCATATAATGAAAATCAGCTGTTGCCTCAACAGCTGGCAGGCGGCCAATGAAAATGAGATCCAAAAGGGGTTGTAGATTTTATGTAGATTTTTAGAAGAGAGACATAGTTAGGAGGCAGCAGAGTAGCATAGAAGAAGAGAAGATGAGGGTGGAAAAGAAACAGAGAAATAGTCAGCCTACTGATGCTAACACACTGTGGCAGGAACTACTTATTGAAATTACGGCAGCCTATAACCTAAGAAACCTTGTTAAAAAAAAAAAGAACAGATATCTGCCTGAAGGTATATTTTATTGCCCTATCTAAAAGTAGGAAAAATAGATTATCATTTGAACTATATCCTCACCCTTCCATCTGTTTACCACTTAATGCTATTACTATGTAGTGATGTATTTTAAATAAAGTATGATAATTATAAACAGGAAGATATTTGTGACAAATGTCAAGAAGATGACGACTCTGGCTTCCCCAGCAGACCGCATTTTGACAGGTATTGATTTACTCAGCAAACCTAGACTGATGTCAACCATGTGCCCCCCACTGGGCTAGACAATTAATGACGCATGGACATGGCCTCCAGTAATTGCATGTGGGAGAGAAAGACTTCAACACTAACAACAATGCTACTTGTGATACACTAAAAGCCTGCAAAAGAAAGATAGTAACTGCACTAGGGAAACGACCTGAGGAAGATGGGCAGGAGGAAGGGGCAGGCTGCAAAGCTTTGTAAATTGAGGTAACATTCCAGCCGGTCTAGAAGGATGACTAGGGTTTATCTGAAGAGGAACTTTTTAAAAAGGTATTTCAGTAAAAGAATACATACAAATACATGCAAATGTAAAGACCATGATAGATGGGAAAAGGAAGCTGACTGGGAGACCAGTGAAAGGATTTGCTGAGGTTCAGGTGAGGCTAAAAACCTTACATGTGGGGCTTCCCTGGTGGCGCAGTGGTTGAGAGTCCGCCTGCCGATGCAGGGGACACGGGTTCGTGCCCTGGTCCGGGAAGATCCCACATGCCGCGGAGCAGCTGGGCCCGTGAGCCATGGCCGCTGAGCCTGCGCGTAAAACCTTACATGTGTAATAACACAGATCCACGAGTCTATCTGATTTTTCTTCAGCTGTCCTTGACAGTCTGGCAAAGAAAGCAGAAGTAAGGACAGCAAAATTGAATGTGCTTCAGCGAGGAGAGAGTATGAGAAAGACAGACAATGCCCGGATGCTGTGTCTCCATTACCACTCCCCAGCCCTCGCTCTAGTTTACAGCTTAGTTCTTCACACCAGGATCTGCAGAAGAGTAGGGGCAAGGAGGGATTGTGTGGAGAGGGCCCCTTTTGGTAAACCCTTCACTTCTCTCTAAACAAACATTCTTTCATTAAAAAATCTAGTATAAGGTATAATAAGCAAAGATGAGTGGTGGAAAATAGAGTAGAAAAGCAGATCAGAAAGACAGCACAGAAGTCACCCAGTAACACCATATCACAGTGTAAAGTGCAAATATTTAGATGAAGATTATCAGGCTGCCTACTTCTCTGGCCACACCGATCAATATTCCAATATCATTTCATCTCTGCCAGAGTCAATAGGTTCTACCAAGTTCGAGACTGGGTTTTATGGGGGATGATTCCATCCGTGTTCCCAATTATCAACTCAGGGTACATCCACTCAATAGCAAGAAATCCAAGACTGGGTTTTATGTGGCTCTATTTTTATGAACTAATTTTGTTATTGCACAACAACCCTAAAAGATTAAATTCTAATTTTATTTTCTCAGTATTACAGATTTAAACTCACATGATATAAGAGAACACGCCATATATATACGTACACATGCGTATATCTATTTAAAGAGAGAAAGAAACATCAGTTTTATGCTTATTATTTGTATAGTTATTTAGACCTCACAGAGAAAGAAAACCAAAGTCAGCAACTCTTCTCTAATACTATTTAAAAGTGACTTTTATTTCTATTCTATCAAATGGGTGTTTATGTCATTAAAATATTTTTATAAGGAAAATATTCCCCAGAGAATAGACGACCTGAAATACAAGTTTAACTCTCAATGTGTTTTCTGATCAGTTAAACATAATCCCTCCCCCTTCATCCTATTTACTACCACATAAATCAGTGTAACTGGAGTCAGCTAATAAACTTTCACAGCCAAAGGTCTCACATTGAACTCCATAACCCACAAATATTTGCTATATAAAATATGACAGGTTTGGAAAGTTTGGTAGATCTGGAAAGTTAGGTAGATCTGGATAGCAACAAACGATCCTAACTTTTATATTCTATCAATGATTGTCTTTCAAGTTGCCAATACAAATTTACCTTCGGTATAGAAAAAAATCATAAGTCCAAGGATGGAATTTCATTAAAATATTTTAGTAGTGAAGTAAAATTGAATTTAAATCAATCTCAATAGTGAGGTTAGCTTCATTAGATTGCACAGTGAAATAATGTCCTTTAACTTAGTTTATGATGACGGTATTAAAATCAACCTTGGGTTTCATTCACAAATCAGACGTAACAGCCTTTTAAAATTACTTGCCAAAGATTTTCACTAATACAAACATGACTTCCCTTTAAATGTCTTTGAAGAAAGAGGAACTAGAATGGATACTAAATAGTTTCCATTCAAAACAAAATGGTAGCTTTGAAGAAAAGCCAATATTAGAACTAACAAGGCTTTATTTAAATATTACAAGTAAGTATTTAAAACTTAAGCTGGTTTCTATTAAGATATATCCTGTTAGGGGGAACCGTAATCCCCTCTCTCATGCATAAACTTCTGCTCCCAAGAGGAAAACATATTTGACCATCTCTTCATTCTGTAATCACTGCTGCCCATGGGAGAAGCAGAGATTACATGGTGGGTAGGACCTTGAGAGTCTGTCAGTGACATCTGCATAATTCAATTTAGCAAGAAAAAGGTGTAAAAAGTTTGCCCAGCACGTGGTTGTCCTTTTTCACTTGGTCTGGATAAGTTTAACTCTATGGGAGAAGTATTTGAAAAGTCAGTTGGCTGCAGGTCCAGAGTATGGTTACTGATTGAGATCTACCAATAATAAAGTACACAGTTTGATTTCCACCTGATTCTGTATTTACTTCCCATCTGGTTTGAAACTGAACTCCCTACACCAAACACACAGTGGGGTCACTGTTTTCTTACCAATTCACCTCCTGAAATGCCACTCATCTTTAAATGTTCATATTTAATATCATCTATTTCCGTGAACGTTTGATTCCCTTGTTGAAATTGTTTCTCCTCAACGTCCCCATGGCACTTTGTAGTTTGCCTATAGCACTTGTCCTATTTCCTCACTAGCTTACAAATAAAGCCAGAGACAATAAATTACTGGTATGAGTGCCTTGCAAAGAACTGTTCAATAATTTTGTAAAATTAAATTATAAATTCATATATTCGTTAATGTTAAAATATTAAAATTAAGAATGTGCTTATGAAGTATGAGGAGAATGACAGTCTGTAAAACTGAAATCATCATATATATTCTATTTATCCAACAAGTAAGAGCACATTCTTTTTTTTATATATATAAATAATTTTTGTGTGTGTGTGTGTGTGCTCCGCGGTCCTCTCACTGTTGTGGCCTCTCCCGTTGCGGAGCACAGGCTCCGGATGCGCAGGCTCAGCGGCCATGGCTCACGGGCCCAGCCGCTCCGCGGCATGTGGGATCCTCCCGGACCGGGGCACGAACCCGTGTCCCCTGCATCGGCAGGCGGACCCTCAACCACTGTGCCACCAGGGAAGCCCAATAAATTTATATTTTTCAAAAAAGAAAGGAAGGCCCAGATTATAATAATAAAAAAATTAAGTAAATGTTCAGTGTTTAGGTACTAGAACAGAACTGGAATGATTCCAAAGAATAAAATTTAGCTTCATTTGCTATCATGACCCATTTGCCTGATCTCTGAAATGAATTCTAGCCCACCAGAACCAAGGCTGGATGGCACACACTGTCTCAACTGAAAAAAAAGAATTCTTTTTAGCTTATTAGAAACTCTGTGCATTCCTGAACACAGCTTATAAAAAATTCCATAGAAAGAAAATAGGTTCAATAAAAGACCAAATTCTAATTAAAATAAATAGAAACACTAGTCATAGCAGAGGTAAGAGAAAAAAATAGGCAAAAAAAAAAAAATCTAAAGCTGAAGAGCACATTCTTAAATAGTGCAGGGGAAACTGTTAGCCAACAGGCTTCAGGCAATGATAACTTGTGCGCTGGGAATTTCTATGTATTTTCTGCACTGCTAGTTCTAATGTTAAGGAAAAATGTATACAACTCTTTCATTGGAAATCTCACTGATAAATCCAGGCCTTGGTTTTTCTTGAAATTTCAGACATTAATCTTAATTTTATGTTTACATATAGATAAGAGATTTAATTTTTAAAATAATGCAAATGCCCTTTGATTCAAATATAAATCACTGTATGAGATAATAGAAAAAAGGAAAATTGCAGAAGCACTCTAATGGCTATACACAGGCTTCCTTGTGGCAATTAACAATCCCACGTGTTTAAAAAACACTGAAGCACAATTTCATCAGTCTGCAAGACATTCATTCACTTCATTTAACAAATATTTACTGAACACCAACTACATGTCTGATCCTCTGCAGGGATTGGAAGTACAGCCGTGCAACATAATAGACAGAAACCTCATCCTCACAGAGGTCACAATTGGTGCAAAGCACTAGATACTAAACAGATAATCAAGCAAATAAAATTATGACTAAGTGTTGCCCAGGGAAAAAAATTAGGTGAGAGAGGTGAGCAAGGAGTTACATGATCAGATATAGTCTGATAATCCAAATCATGTCACATGCCATAGCAAATTTAGTAATTTTTAACATTTACATATATTATGAAATAGAAAACATATTTCTCTCAAGTAGTATATTGTTCAGCAAAATAAGGGAATATAAAATTCAAACTATACTAAGAGTAAATGGTGTATCTGAGTGTATTTTTGCGCTCACAAGTAAAAAAAGTTACATTATGCTGTAACCAAGTGATAAATATGGTGATGCTTACTAAAATCTCAGAAAGATTCAGGTTAAAAATGGACAACAATGGAAGAGAGGTCACTCCCAATTCAAACTACGGATTCTGCTTAAAGTAACTTACACATTTTAAAAAAACCAAATATAGAAAGCGTAATTTAAAAAAAAGTTTCCTTTATACTACCAGTCGTAAAAATTAAAAAAGTAATCTTTCAAATGCATTTCCAAGCCACTTTAAGATTAATCTGGCTAAAATGGATATTGATGAAAGTAATTTCAATATATTGATGCCTAATTCAAGAATCTACATGTTATCCAATTTCTTGATGAGGGAAAATATCCTATGCCTGTCATTTAAGATCTTCTGGAACCTATCCTGAACCACATGGCCTCTCCAAAACTTTTACCCTAAACATTATAAAAGCTATCATAAATGTCTTAATCATCTTCATTGAACCACCCTATCTACTTATTCAGCTCATTTCTATCCTTTAAGGTCCAACATGAGCTATATTTGCTCCATTAATTAATCTATCAGATTATCCCTAGAAATTATCAAAGATTTATACTTTCACTATAAATCTCACCATATACGTTTTGTATGGATATGTGTGTATAAAAAGATATGTTTTTTCATCTAAAAATGAGTACAATAGCAGAACATAATTTGTACGATTTAAATGAAATAATGGATGAAAGACCAAAAGGTAAATGCTCAATAAGTATGATGTATTATATATATAGATATAATAGCACTAAAATCATAACCATCATTAGTTTCAATGAAACCTTTCATTAATTCATTCAACAAAT
Source organism: Orcinus orca (assembly GCF_937001465.1). Lineage (NCBI taxonomy): Eukaryota > Metazoa > Chordata > Mammalia > Artiodactyla > Delphinidae > Orcinus > Orcinus orca. Next base: position 74,590,959 of record NC_064562.1, read on the forward strand.
ATTTGTTAAAGATATACGCTTCATAAAATTGTAAGGAACAAGATAAATTTATCTCTCATGGAAAGTACACTAAAGAAGTGAATGCATGAACAAAAAAATTACATCTTTTGGCAATTATTAAGAAAGAAATGAGCATTTATGAAGAACCTGCTGGTGGCTTATGAATATACCCCCATCAAAATACCTGTATATAGTTCTATATATCCATTGAATTTCCCTAAAATTTGCCATTCAAATAGGAAGTTAGTAAACATAGAAAACTACCACCTACTCAACTAAATTTTAATCCAGCATTAAAAGAATAAGAAAAATTACAGATAAAGACCTTTACATCTGTTTCTCATATATATATATATATATATATATATATATATATTAAAGTAAGCTCTCCTTTGTCTCAAAGATTTTTTAAGTTGAAGTTTAGTTGATTACAACGTTGTGTTAGTTTCTGGTGTACAGCATAGTGATTCAGTTACATGTATGTGTGTGTGTGTGTGTGTGTGTGTGTGTGTGTGTGTGTGTATTCTTTTTCATATTCTTTTCCATTATGGTTTATTACAAGATACGGAATATAGTTCGCTGTGCTATGCAGTAGGACCTTGTTGTTTGTCTGTTTTATATATAGTAGTTTGTATCTGCTAGTCCCAAACTCCCAATTTATCCTTTCCCCACCCCCTTTCCCCTTTGGTAACCATAAGTTTGTTCTCTATGTCTGTGAGTCTGTCTCTGTTTTGTAAACAAGTTCATTTGTATTATATTTCAGATTCCATATATAAGTGCTATCATATGGTATTTGTCTTTTTCTGTCTGACTTACTTCACTTAGTATGATAGTACGATAATCTCTAGGTCCACCCATGTTGCTGCAAATGGTAATATTCCATTTTTTATGGCTGAGTAGTATTCCACTGTATATATACACCACATCTTCTTTATCCATTCATCTTTCAATGGACATTTAGGTTGCTTCCATGTCTTGGCTATTGTAAATAGTGCTGCTATGAACATTGGGGTGCATTTATCTTTTCAAATTAGAGTTTTCTCCAGACATATGCCCAGGAGTAGGCTTGCTGAATCATATGGCAACTCTATTTTTAGTTTTTTAAGGCACCTGCATACTGTTTTCCATAGTGGCTGTACCAATTTACATTCCCACCAACAGCATGGGAGGGCTCCCTTTTCTCCACATCCTCTCCAGCATATGTTATTTGTAGACTTTTTAATGATGGCCATTCTGACTGGTGTGAGATAATACCTCGCAGTTTTGATTTGCATTTCTGTAATAATTAGAGATGCTGAGCATCTTTTCATGTGCTTATTGGCCATCTGTATGTCTTCTTTGGAGAAATGCCTGTTTAGGTCTTCTGCCTTTTTTTTTTTTTTTTTTTTTTTTTTGCGGTACACGGGCCTCTCACTGTTGTGGCCTCTCTCATTGCGGAGCACAGGCTCCGGACGCGCAGGCCCAGCGGCCATGGCTCAAGGGCCCAGCCGCTCCGCGGCACGCGGGATCCTCCCGGACCGGGGCACGAACCTGCGCCCCCTGCATCGGCAGGCGGACTCTCAACCACTGCGCCACCAGGGAAGCCCTATCTGCCCATTTTTTGATTGGATTGTTTGTTGTTGTTGTTGTTGTTGTTGTTGTTGCTATTGAGATGTATGAGCTGTTTGTATATTTTGGAAATTAAGCCCCTGTTGGTCCCATCGTTTGCAAATATTTTCTCCCATTCCGTAGATTGTCTTTTTTGTTTTTTTTATGGTTTCCTTTGCTGTGCAAAAGCTTTGATTAGGTCCCAGTTGTTTATTTTTTATTTTATTTTGATTGCCTTGCCGTTGGTATGATTTACGTCAGAGAATGTTTTGCCTATGTTTTATTCCAGGAGTTTTATGGTGTCATGTCTTATATTTAAGTGTTTAAGCCATTTTGAGTTTATTTTTGTGTGTGATGTGAGGGAGTGTTCTAACTTCATTGATTTACTTGCTGTTGAAGATGGACTTTTCATTATATTGAACTTATGGAACAGAAGGTATTGTAGAGATGGGCAGAAAAGGAAATCTTCTGAGATCTATTTTGAAAACACCCCAATTAGTTAGGTCTGAAAACTGAAGTGGTTGCCAAATAATCAATCGCCATATTATCTTTTGATACGCAACTAAATCCACACTCAAGTAAACAGATATTTCGGTTTATGGACTACAGCCAGTTCTTTCTCAATAATGCCTTTCTTAACTATTTTCTAATTCTACAGTAACAACTCTCCTTCTTCAATGTCATACTTAGTCTTACCTACTTTCAACGGATGTGATGCCCTGAAAGAAGATCCTATTCTCTTCATGTTAAAATTTCATTACATTCAAGTACCACTTAAGTCCTCTCAAAGAAATAAAGCTAAAGCATTATATCTTGCAGCTTCTTCTTTTTTTCTTTTCTAGAAATCTACTTTGACTCATTTTTTACTCTATCCCTATGTTTGTATTTAAGTGGGCAGGCAGCAAACAGTGAGGATAGAGATTTAGACTGTCAATTATTCTGCTTACTCCAAGTTTAAGTGTTCTGTTTGATGTCTCCTGGGAGAGAGTAACAGATGTAAAAGCACTTACTTTAGGGCTGTTTTAAATGCCATCACTAGTTTTAAAAAATATTCTATATAGGAACATGCCTCTCACGGCAATAGGAATTAGCAACAATTTTCTCTTTAAATACCGTTGGCTAAACTCTCACGATGTTGAAGTTTGATATACATTAAGCAGTCAGCCACATGTTTAGCATCCCTATAAAACATCACCCTGTTCTCTACCTTCAGCCAAAAAATGTAGTCCACGTTGTATATGTGGACAAACTGCCTTGAATTTATATAAGTATTTCATCATTCATGGTTTGATTTTTTTTTCTCCTTTCATTTGTTGTGCAAACCATTTAAACCAAAAACAAAAACAGAAACTGCCACTGCTCAGCAGCCGTTCTAGAGAGGACCCCTCAGCCTATCTGGAAGAATTCCCATATGAAGAGCTAGAATGGACACCATGACTAACAGGATGGCTTTCTGGAGAGGAGGTAGAGGCATACGTGGTGCTCACAAGACAGTGTAAAAAGCCTGCCCATCTGGAATTAAAAGATATATTTATTTAAAGGGGATCTAGTTATCCTTTAGGTGTTCAGCAATTATTTTCTTTGCTAACCTTACCTAAGCTAAAATAATCTTTCTTCTATATTTTTTAAATGTAGGTCATGTTGAGTATCATTTAATATACACAGTAGGTTTTTAAAAGCAGTAATAGTTAATCGTTATTCAATGTACACTACACACTTTATGCAAAGTACTAGTTTTAATCTTCATAGGAATTCTATGACAATCTTCATGTTACAGTTGAAGACAGTGAGAATTGAACCGTCAAGTAACACGCCCTAGAAAGTGGCACAGTAGAGACTTGAATCTACGTTTGCCTGAACCCAAACCACAGTTATTTTTTTATTGGAGTATAATAGCTTTACAATGTTGTGTTAGTTTCTGCTGTATCACAAAGTGAATCAGCTATATGTATACATATATCCCCTCCCTCTTGGACCTCCCTCCCACCCATCTAGGTCACCACAGAGCACCGACCTGAGATCCCTGTAAGTCAGAAAGAGAAAAACAAATATCATATATTAACGCACATATGTGGAATCTAGAAAAATGGTACAGATGAACCTATTTGCAGGGCAGGAATAGAGATGCAGACGTAGTGAACAGAAGGGTGGACACAGCAGGGGAAAGGGAGGGTGGGATGAATTGGGAGATTAGGATTGACGTTTTACATATTTTACCATGTGTAAAATAGACAGCTAGTGGGAACCAAATCTCAATTTTTAACCCCTTCACTCTACTGTCTCTAGTTGGGGCTCATCAATTTTAAGCTGATTCCCAAAGTAGCTTTGGAAATAGAGTGAGTGTTACTGAAATTAGCATAAAACTTGAAACCAAGATTTTGGACTATTTCAGTAAGTACACACATGTGTGTATGTGTATACATACACACACATATAAATAAGAACTCACACTTTCACAAAATAACATTTAAGTTCCATTATAAAAATTTTACGTAAACCTTGAAAACATAATCATATAGAGAGAGAGAGAAAATGAAAGGAATTGAAAATTGAAAAACGTTTTCTTTTAAGTGAATCCTCAATTTGTTAAAATGTTTTTAGTGCCACAGTGATTATTTCAGTAATTATTAACCTCTCTCATAAAGAAGATCTAAAGAGGCAATGTAAAGTAGACACAGTATAGCTCTATTTGCTTCAGCACTTAGTTTGTGCTCTTGTACTATAAGAACAAATGCTAATTACTGTTCAGCCCTAATGCTAATCTCAGCATCTGCTAATTAAAAGATCACATCTTCTGCAAAGTAAGCATTATCATTCAAATGAAAACATTAATCAGTTTGAAAAATTCAAAATCAATCAGCTGAAAGGAGAAAGTTGTCAGCCCCCAATGAATTGATACCAGTGCAACCTCACAAGTGCAAAAGAGCTAGTGTCAATTTATATGCCTCTGCTACACAGATTCACATTGTTGCAAAAGTTGTTCAGAAATGTTTTTTATTGTGTTTCCCTATTTCACCCTGACCATTCACTTACATATTGTTTCTATATTCAATATCACAATATCATCTGGCTTTTAAGGAGACCTTGCTTTACATTTAATGCACTAGAGATGTGATTGCTGACCAGATTTTAAAAATAGATGCAGAGTTTTCAAAGAGCTAATGCAACTTAGTGAGATATTTCCAGAATACTAATAACTGCAGAAAAGCTCAGCTGCATTAATTATCTTACAGCTGTTTTTTGCTTTTTTAAAGCTAACTGATAGGTCTATCTTTTATGATCTTTATCAATATTCAGAACATCTAAAATGCAGATGGGGTTATCCTTCAGGTCAGAGGAAAAAAATGGCATTTCTCAGCTTCACTCACAGAGTTGTCATAGACAAAAGGCTCTAGTATTTTGTTACTGGTGATCTATTCCACCTCATTTTGTGTTCTTCCCTGTGTCAAAGGATAGAGACTAACAAGAACCTACGCTCTTTTCTCTCTCTCTCCAGGTGGAGGACAATGCAGCTAACCTGTTAGCCAAAAGATTATTTACTTGTTCAACAGGAACCCATCCCACAAAACTAAAAACTGTGACATATGTATACATAAGGGATAGAAAAATACACAAAACATACCGTGTAAAGCTTTCAATTTCTTAAATTTTAGAAGTTTGACGTACCTCAGATTCCCGGCAGCCCAAATGAATATATACTTGGAAAATGTTAAGATTCCTAACATTTTCAGAATGTATTGCTCATGCAGTAAAAAAAAATTAGGGGAAGTAAGCTTAAGTGATTTCTTACTAGTCAGCAACAATAAAGTAAAATATAAAACTATAAACTCAGGGATTCCCTGGTGGCGCAGTGGTTGGGAGTCCGCCTGCCGATGCAGGGGACACGGGTTCATGCACCGGTCCAGGAGGATCCCGCATGCCGCGGAGCGGCTGGGCCCGCGGGCCATGGCCACTGAGCCTGCGCGTCCGGAGCCTGTGCTCCGCAATGAGAGAGGCCACAACAGTGAGAGGCCCGCGTACCACCCCCCCAAAAAAAACAAAAAAAAAACTATAAACTCGGACGGAATACAACTATAGATGATAAATAAATTTCTTTTCATTCTGAAAAATAAATGGGTAAAGAATTATACATAAATTCACATGTAGAGCAAAAAATATAAATGTAGTAATATCTGAAAGAGAAAGTCAAATTCATAGCCTTGTTTATCTAAAAAGATAGGAGGAACGCAGGTCTAGACAGATTTACAATAATGATTTCATTGGGTAGACATAAGAGTTTTGATATATACCACACTGAGGAAACAGCTCTAATTCACTTTATTGAATTATGAAATAAATAATACTTTTTACAAAACAACTTCATGTGACAACTGTAATTCAGAGGAATTATTACTAGAATTTATCATGCTTTTCTTAAAGTTAATAAGACAGACTACTGGAAACTATATATCTTACACTGACCTTCACTTACAGCAACTAAAAATCACTAAAAATAATTAGTTTGCTATCTTAATATTGATGCATGCTCATAAAAATTCATTTTATATGCATAATCCCTAAAAAGCTTTATTAAAATAACAGTCATATGCAGTAAAGACTGATTTAATATAATACCAAAGAATAAACAAGAGTTTCAATGGTATTAATTTTTTATCTCCATGATGCATTGCGTAGAAAAATGGCTGCTGGATTCACCAAATAAAAAGCTGTAGCATGTCTCCTCATCGACCACATTACAGACAGAAGGATTCACTCTCACATGCTTAGAAACACTGATGAAAGCTGAACATCTAGAGGAAAAAAGGCCTCTCAAGAGCAGGTTCACTATATTCAAGTCCACAGAGTTAGATATACACGAACAGAAGGTCAACTTACTAATTTACAAGGAGAAATAACCTTCACAGATACTAGAGGTCTCATCCATCAGTCCATTATTTTCCTAAGGGCAGATGGTCTCACCAGTGGGTGAAGAATTTCTTTTCTACACAACCACTATCAACCAGCTCTTCTCCTGAGTGACACATTATTTCATCAGATCTAGTCATACTTCAACCCAGCAAAGAGCTTCAGGCCAGAGAGCGATTCAGTCACTTTGAGGTGGCTTTACACACCTATGCTTTATCCATTCTGCACTTATCTCACCATTGGAGGAATTTTTATTTCCCTTCTTTCTTACTTTCATAAGCAACACTTTGGTCTACAAGCTCTCACACACTGCACTATCATTCTGAACTGTAAGCATTATATTTGTAAAGCTTTATACAGTCAATGACATAGCCAGAAAAGACGTAGTAATAAAAAAAATTAGCCAAATCATAGGTTTGAACTGCAAATTAAGAATTACAAGTCAACTAGTTCCACCCTTTTTAAATTATCATAAATGTAGGATAAGTAAACACATAGTACAGTTGAATACTTTCCCTTAATACATATCTGCTAGTGCAAACTCTAGGTCAGCAAGGCACATTTGGGGAATGAAGATTTGGAGGCTGAATGGACCTCACATTTACTGAGTGCCTCTTACCATTAGGCATGTAACTAGATAAATGAGAACATATTCTCTCATTCATTCCTTACAGACATAGGGTGGGTATTGTTACCTCTACGTGCAGAAGAACAAACTAAACCTCTTCTTCCAGGTCTACTGGGACTTGCTCTGTTAGCTATGTAGTTCTTCTTTCACTCACATTTTCTACAACTCATAATCACGTTCCAGCCTCTCTCGTCTTGAAAGTGCAAGTGAGCAATGCAGCACACAAATAAAAAACCAACCCTCACAACTGTCTACAATTCTCCTTTGTACTCTGCCAAAAATTTCTCTACCTCTTCCCAACAAATGAGGAAATAATTTATACTTGCTGTCTGTTCTCATTCACCCTTCATTCAATCACCAACCCACTGCAATCATCTTTCAGCCAGCACCACCTTTCAGTAAAACTGCTTTGGAAAAAGGTCACTAATTACATTTGAACAAGAACTTCTGAAACACTCTCTTTCTTTGCTTCCATTTTTAAATTAAAGTGTTTTTCCTCCACACTCTGTGACCATTCCTTCTTGTTTCTCTTTTCTAGTTTTGATCCCTCAGTGTTAAGAGTTCTTCATGAATTTATCCTTGGCTATATTTTATGCCTGCACTTTATGACTCCTCCTAGTAATTTAATCCATAACCTTGGCCTCAACCTCCACCCAAAGATGCCAAAATCTATATCTCTAGTCCAAATCTGCCCTATAGCTCCAGAAATCTAACTCCAGTCCAAACCATGTGGGAGGGGAAGAAATGTCCTATACTGAATGCAATACTTTTCCCACCAATTTTTTTATGTTCTTCTAAGACCATAAAATGACACCACCGTCCTCGCTATCACCCAGGTAAGTAACATGTAAATCAATTTAGATTTCTTCTCCTTTACTGTCCATCCACAAGTTAGTCATTAACTCCTAAATATTTTACTTCCTTACAACCTCCTATATATCAGTACACTTCTCACCATACCTGGTTAGGTCCTTAACATCTTCTCAAGAGGCATCTAAGACTGGACTCCCTTGCAGAACTACTTATTCTCCATATCCTATACCCACTAACTGCGAGAAAGTCCAAACTCCTTATCAGTGCCCAGACCCAGAAGTTGGCTCATACCCAGCTTTAATCATCAGAATTCCTGACTCTTCCTGAAAACCACATCAATACAACACACGCGCCCACACACCAAATTTATTCTAAAGTTCATCCTCTTCTGTCACACCTTTCAGCACAATATTCAGGTCAGTGCCACATTGATCCAACACCTAATGCAGTCTCAGGAAACCAATTTCAACTTCTTTGTTGACTGACCTGATCCACAGTATGTTTTAAAACCAGGGTATGATTATTAAAATTACAGAGTTCTCTTCTCAGTTAAGTGCCAAGAGAAATAATTCTCACTTTGCCAGTTTAGATCTGCCAAACCACAACTTCCACCATAGCAAGAATTTTAAACTAAGTGTATTATCATGTTCTTCACTGTCCCAAATTAAGAAGCTTTTCTATCTACATCCACCAGTAATAACAGGGCTCACACTTTACTATACCAGGACTTCTGAATTACTTAGCAGTTTCAGCTCACGATAATAATAAATCCCTACACTAACAATATAATGCTGATATTACTTAGACTGTGAATACTGAAGATATGCATATGCTGCTTAGAGTTATTAGGAAGCACTTCTGACATTCTATAACTTCCAGTGTCAAGAAACAACTTAAATTTGATACTGAACCTTGAGGGCAAGCCCTTGCATTCGCTCAGATAACATAACACTGCCTTTCATACATAACTGGATACCAAAACTGATGCAAATATCATTAAAGACATATACAGTAACCCTAATACTGAACACATTTTAAGATATAATGAACTTACCACAAGAATGAAGAAAATGTAATTTTTCAAAAGTAAAAGTTTTTCCTTCCCAAAGAGGCCCTTTTCATGGTGGGGCTAAGGAGGATGCTGAAATTCTTAACCTAAGCAGGTCATTTTATCTATCATCCTCATTCTATCAGTAAAATATGCCTCCCTCCTTATTAGTAAATTAAGGTTTTCCCTAACAAGTATCCTTGAAATCTCCTATTTACCGCTAAAGCAGGGTTCATATCTATAGCTATGGATTATGTGTCACTGTGCCCGAACAGCAGAGATTGTAACACACTTTTATTACCTTATTCATTTTCTAACTTCTATACAATCTAAATTGTATAGAAATTTGGATTAAACTTCCTTATACATTCTGACATCCATCAAGTCTTTATTCAAACGTCACCTTCTCAATGAAGGTGATATTTGTAACACAGAAACACTCCCAAGGTCAGCACCGCAGGAGTTAAGCTCATTAACAAATTCTCACATATTCTCTGGCCCACCCTCCAGAACGCCCCTCAATACCCTTCTCCAGGGCTCCACCTCCGGCAGAGACAGCACTGTCACGGGGGCTGCTAACTGCGCAGGAGACATGTAGGCTCTCGGGCTAACTTCATTATTGTTGTTTGTTCCTCTGAGTATTCTGTTCCATGACTTTTGCGTTTCAACAACTTCAACTTTTTGGTCTATAAAATTAAGGATCTGGATGGTAAATACAGACCTTGAATTATTTTAGCAGTATAGCCTGGGAAGAACAGCTCTTGCAACCAAAGGGATGAAGGAAGAAAAAATATAAAAGTAGTATATGGGGCTTCCCTGGTGGTGCAGTGGTTGAGAGTCCGCCTGCCGATGCGGGGGACGCGGGTTCATGCCCCAGTCCAGGAGGATCCCACATGCCGCGGAGCGGCTGGGCCCGTGAGCCATGGCCGCTGAGCCTGCGCGTCCAGAGCCTGTGCTCCGCAGCGGGAGAGGCCGCAGCAGTGAGAGGCCTGCGTACCACAAAAAAAAAAAAGTAGTATATGGCATCAAGCGTGGGTGAGAAATGGCCTTAAAAAGAAAGAAGGCAGAAGTACCAGAAACTAAAATAAAGAATAAGTAGATTAATTTTTAAAAGAACTGTAGGAATTTAACCCACATGACTTCAATCACTCACAATTGCCTAAACAGATGACCTGGTCCTAAGTGAAAATATGTGTGCAGAAGCACTTAAATAAAACTAAGTTGAATATGTTTAATATAAGGTTTTATTATCATTATTATTAGGGGATATTTACATTTTAATTAACGTATTCAAATAAACCGGATGGCTTTTTTCATCATGAATTTTAGTACTAATTATAAAATAAATAAATTTGTTTAAAAAGTCCATCATAATAAATACTGAAGCACATAATTCTGCAATAGAGCTATATTATAGAACTACTGAGGCATCATCACTATCTACATTCAAGCTGACACACAGGCAACAAAATCATCTGGACTGATGACAACTTTGGGTGAGTCGTGGTGCTGGTGGCAGTTCCACACATGGCATGGCCTCCTTTGGTGAGTGCCCTGATGAAAGCTGAGGGCCCGTCTCTTCACAAGGTATTTTCAGCGACTTCACCTATAATGGTAACTATCTTGAAGCACATTCTCCAAGTGCCAGGCACTGTTCTAAACACTTCACATATCTTAAGCCATTTAATCTTTAGAACAGCCCTGTGAAGCGGCTGCTATCGTTAGCCCATTTTCAAGATGAATAAACTTACTTTTCCAAAGTGACACTGCTAGTAACTGGCAGAACTAGAATTCACACCTAAGTAAACATTAGAACAGACATTCTATCTCTTTAAATCTAGATAAGAATATATAAGGTAGTGTAATATAATACATATAACAATAATTGATCACTTACTCTATAACAAGTCTGACTCTGGTTTCTCCAAACACATCACCACATACGTAGTATTCCCGAAGAAAAGAAAGGACCAAGGAAGTCCCAGTTCAGGGAGAGGGTTTGTTTTTGTGTTTTGTCCCCTCCTGACAACCTCCATAAATGATTTCCCTGTGTGAATCACTAGTCAGCTATTGGCCTCTTCATTCTTCAAACCCTCTCACCTGGAATGATAGGACATCTTCCAACTTCAGTTTCTGCCCCACCCAGCTGCCAGAGAAGACTGCAAGCAGAACAGCAGCTTCGGTCCACCCACTGGAGTCATGTGGATTTACTTTTATTGCAGCAAACTGCTTATCTGGCATGCCTGGGTCCAGCCCTGCACACGCTGGCTGAGACCATCTTCTCCTAGAGATCTTTCTAACAATCCTCGCCATGTTAGAACACTCTATCCAACTGGGCTGTTGCTTCAGTTTCCTTGTCTAGAACAATCAACACCAGCTTGGGCTGGAGGCCTGCATGGGACAGAAGCCTGCCTGGGCCCAAGCCACCCTGCGTAGTTCTTAGCAGGAGACTGTTGGCTTTCATCTAAGACTAAAACCTTTGAGATTGATCTGCAAGTTTGCTAAGCCTCAAGATATTATTAGGCATATCAGGATACAAACTTCTAATTAGTGCACAGTAAATATTTTGTTGAATAGGTAACTAAAGCTATACTACTATAAAACTCATGGGATAGCTGGTTGGGATAAACAGTAATACATATTTTTATAAACAAAACATGCAAATAAAAAAAAACACAATGCAGGTGAAAGGGTTTTAAAAAGTTGGAAAAAAAATCTCATGACATTTTCTTGACAACTTACGCAATTAACCCCACATTACAAATTCATAAATGATAAGGAAAGGCTGCAACATCTGTAATATTCACAATATTTGAGAGTTCTACTAAGTACTCTTTCATTTGACCAAACTGGGACTAATGCTGATGATCACAAAGAATTCACATGTAATACAGTAACAGTAATAACAACAGCAGAATGGCTACCAGACATGGAGCACTCACGAGGTACCGAGAACTGTGCTAAGGGCTTCTGCAGATAGTACTAGCTGCTTGTCATTCACCTCCCTTTTCCTAAGTAACAGAAACTTCATATTGTTCAGGATAAGAATGTGCTTATTTAAAAACTACTTGATTCCCCTGACACCCCTGTAGCTAGGAGTGGCCCTGTGACACATCCCTGATGAAAGACATGTAAGCTGAGTATTTTCTAGGAAAGTTTTCCTCTCCTAGTACTAGTTCCAATACCTCCCCACAACTTTTTCTCCTCCTTCGCATGGCTGATATGAATGCCTGGAATGTGAGGGGCTGAAAGGGCAGCATCCATGTTGTGACCACGAGAATACGCAGGATATAAGAGCAACATGACCAGGATAAAGCAACAGGAGCTTCAGGCCTTACTGTCATCACAAACCTGCTATGCTAGTATTGGACTACTCACCTCTAGAATTATTTTTGCATGAAAAAAACAAAGCTGTATTTGGTTAGATCTCTTTAGGCATATTTGCATGCATTACCTCATTTCGGTTTTTAGTTTGTGAATTTAGCAATATTCTTATTCTAGGAGCCTAGTAAAATTAAAGTGTCTCTATGGCAGTATTTTAACTACTGTGATAGTAAGGGAAAAATGTGTTAGTCACCATTATTTAATAGCTTTCTTCTTTTCTTGTTGTCATACCACTCCTAATTTATCCCCACCTCTCTACTTCTCTTTATTCCTAAGGCTGCCTGATTACCTACCCATTCTTGGATAAAGCACTTACATGTTATGATAATAGCTAAATCCATTCCAAAGTAAATTAACAAATCTCTTTTTAGTGAAAATGAAAATAACAAATATATACCAAAATTTAACAGTGTTTAACTTCTAATTACCTAACAATGATACTTCTGCAAATTTATCCTCCATCCTCTCTCAAAATATTATCATATGTTATATGGTGATTTAAAATCCTAAAATGATGCCTTCTTTAAAGAATTCTAATAATTAATATTTATTGTTTTTATTGTGGAACAAACTGCTCTGTGCTTTAGATATATTATCTCATGATTCTTAACACTACTGATGAAGTACTATTTAGTATCCCCAATTTGCAACAGACCCAAGAACATGCCGATATCACATAACTAGTCATTGCCAGTCTTCACTCTAGACATTCTGACTTCCAGACATTCTTTAGCCCTCACTTAAATACCCGATGCTGAAATAAGTTTTTAAAATACATTCTAAATTTTTGATTCATAAAGTCATTTAATGTTAGTCTGGCTTGTTTTTTTTAATTTTTATTTTATACTGGAGTATAACCGAACAATGTTGTGATAGTTTCAGGTGCACAGCAAAGGGACTCGGCCATACGTATACATGTATCCATTCTCCCCCAAACTCCCCTCCCATCCAGACTGCCACATAACATTGAGCAGAGTTCCCTATGCTATACAGTAGGTCCTTGTTGGTTATCCATTTTAAATATAGCAGTGTGTACATGTCGATCTCAAACTCTCTGACTATCCCTTCCCCCCATCCTTCCCCCCGGTAACCGTAAGTTCGTTCTCTAAGTCTGTGACTTTTTTTTTGACATATTTACAAATTAAAATTAACACATGTATGTTTGAAAGAAAAAAATTAAGTTAAAAAAAGCCATATATCCAGTGTCAATCTGAAGATCAAGATGTCTAATATGTACATTAAAATTCAAATGTAAAAAATCTTACCCCAAAATTCAAGTTTTCTCAAAACAATATTATGAAGCAAATAATGTTTAGATAGGACTACCAGAGTAATTCTTTTCATTGGCTTACTACTACCTATTTGAACTATTTACTTCAAAACTGTACTGTCTATTACCACTCACTTGGCATAGGCCATTTTACATTTGCTCATTATTCATAAACAGATAAATAAGTCTGTAATAAGCACATAAGCAAAGACACCAACATATGAAATGTTGAGCATAGTAGGCAAAGAGCTAGTAGTTTAATATGACTAGGTGAGAGTGTGCAATGTTCCAGAAGATCACCTTAAAATGGTCAGAGCCTAGGCCTACAGGCTAGAAGGTAGCAGAGCAGGCCCCTAAATCCCTTGCTTTGACTCTGTCTCACAGTCCCCCTCAGGGAAGCAGACACGTACTGTAACTGTACATTTGCCAGATACCACGCTCAGCTGAAGCACATGAAGATAAATAAGAGATGAACCTGTCCTCAGTGAGCTGACGATCAGTTATCAACTGTTGTTGACAGAGAGGGATTTAATCCATGCTGAAGCGTACGATTAGACATAAAGAAAAAATTTTCCACATAATGTTAAACACGTTAAGGACTAAGGAAGGTCTTTTGCAAATAATCAAAACTTTCCTCTGTCAGGATTTGCTATGCTTACAGTTCCTCTCAGTCCTGATTTAGTCTGGAACGTTTACTTTTTTCCACTTACTGTCTTCTACTATAAGAATAGTGGGTTTTATGACTGATGAGATTGGTGAAGAATATAATCTTGATAGTATTACAGAGATCTAAGCATCAAACTAGAATATTTAACTTGATTCTGCAGCCACAATGACTTGGAAGTACAGAATTTATCATGCTACGGAAAAGATCATTTAAATGGTGACAGACAAAATGTGAACGTCAGTAACATTTAATGATTTCCTAAAATAGTAATGGCATTCCTTTCCTCCTATGCTAGCCTCCAAATATGAACTTCAGGTTAAGAAAAAAGGAACACCATTATCATAGCACCATGTATTAAAAGAGGCATGGCATATCTCATTACTGTTTTAACAAAGTAAATAATGGCAAAAATTATCAACCTTACACAGTTGCAACTATAACTTACAACACGTTTAAAAACATCCCCAGTACATTAGCAGAAAAACTGGTGAAATATGAACAAGATCTTCAATCCAGAATTTAGTTAATGGTATTTTACCAATGTTAATTGCCAGATTTTGATAACTGAACTACTTACTGTCTTAGTCTGTTCAGGCTGTTATAGCAAAATACCAGAGACTTGGGTGGCTTATAAACAGTAGAAATTTATTTCTCACAGTTCTAGAGGCTGAAAGTCCGAGATCATAGTGCCGCAGATTCGGTGTTTGGTAGGGCTTCCTGGTTCACAGATGGCAGTCTTTTCACTGTGTCCTCACACGGCAGAAGGAGGTAGCTAGGGAGCTCTGTGGGGTCTCTCTCATAAGAGCACTAATCCCATTCATGAAGGCTCCACTTTAATGACCTAATAAGACCTCTGAAAGGTCTCACACCTCCTCATACCATCACATTGGGCATTGGGATTTCAACACATGAATTTGGGGAGGACACATTGAAACCACAGCAGTTACATAAATGGTAACATTAGGAGACACTGATTAGGCGTATATGGGAACTCTTTGTACTATTTTCCTGTTAGTTGAAATTGATCCAAAATAAAACATTTAAGAAAATCGCCAGCTCTTTTAACATAAAATTTTAGAGTAGCTTGTTGAGCTGTCCAGATGTCACAGAACATCAAATGATGACCATTTCAAATATTCAAAAAGCTTTAGAATATCAGCATATCACAGCTTCTACTGTCTGTGTTTAACAATTAGAGCTTATTAACCTTTGATTTTTGACAAAAGAATGGTTTTACAAAGATAGAGCCAGGAATGAAAAATGAAAATCTAAGTGCTACTTATGAACCTGAGAGGCAAAACACTGTATTTCATTAGTTATAAAATTCTAAGGCTCAGCTCAGCCAAGGATAGAATTAAAGAACAGATCATACTTTCCCATTAGGATTGTAATGTAATTCTGAAAAGATAAGAAATACTTTGCAGGAAATATGTTGCCATAAGAAAAGGTAAAAATTCCCTACGCCATCTTTACAGACATCTTTGCTAAGGCAAAACAAAGCTTTACTCCTTCATTCATCCACTGTGCATTTATGAAGCGTGTATTATGTGACAGCACTGCAATTCATGTTAAGCTCCAAAAAAACAAAATTTTAAATAAAAAGATTTTAAGATCATTTTGATATATAACTTGCTCCCAAAGCACAGATTAGTAAAATAATCTAGTTCTAAATATCTAAAAGGGGTCAAATATGGTTTCTCAGTAGGGTATATTTCTGTTTCTTCTTCACTGAGAGTTTAATCTCAATTTACAAAGATAATGAGGCTCTACTTTCAGATACCTTTTAATTATTCTGAGGATAGAAGACAAGAGTTGGATTTTGTAGAATATCCATTTTCCATTAGTTTTTTGGTTTTTTTTTAACTAACACCTACATATCTCCAGAGTGGGGTGAAATTACATCTTCATGCCACATTCCCACTTGAGCTGCCCTTCAAGTTGTTTGCTAGGCAATTTGAAGTAAAAGCAGAAAACCTCTCAGGGTTTTCACCTCCTCCATCTTCCCATAACGTGAGGCCAATAAATAAAGGTCAAACATATTCTACCTTATAATTCAGAGATTATTCACCTCAGTAGTGATATCAGCATTTCACCTAAAGTCAAGAATCTAAAGTCCCATAAAATGAATGGACTTCTGCTATCCACTCCGCACCAAAATCTCAGCTCTATTAATGACCCTGAAGTTAAAATAATCACACATGCACAGAAAAAGAGAGATTTCTGACAATGTAGAAACCAATGTTACACCTCAAAAAAAAAAAAAGAAGATTTTTCTTGTCTCCCACACTTCAAAATGAAATGATTTATTTACGGTAACAAATGCTAAAGATTGTCTAGTTATAACTAAAATAGGCTTGAAGTGTTCTCTTTTAAAGAAGGGGTCGTTAAGCTCAGCCACTGGGATAACTATAGATACTGAGACACCCCTCACCAAGCTAAGAGGAAGGAGTTGTGCTAATGTCTGATGGGAAGCATGATAATTATAATTGGGTTTAGAAATGTTAATGTTTATGCTAATATTTGAACTGAAAAGGAACAATAGAGAACTAAATCTAAGCTTGGCAAAGTGACTCACCTGTAACCCACGATGAATCGTCATACATTCTAGATGGTAATTCTCGGGGAGACAAAGCGTGGGGGTGGGGAGCGTTCTGAGAGGCTGTTAGAGAAAAATGAGACTTTGAGAGCCGTAGGAAAAATATTCAGAGAACCAGAAGGTAGAAAGCAATGATGGAAAAGATGTTAAATGAAACAAGGGAAGCAGTCACTGGATTTTCACTCTGACCATGGGCCAGGAAAGAAAACAGATACATAGGACTGAACCCAAAGAACTGGATGAGCTAGTAGGGTTGTTACTGAAAGACCGGTTTTGACTGTTGACTGGGGCTCAGAAGAAAGGGTCTTGCTCCACTAAGAATGAAGTAAGCTCAGCTCTGGAATTAAACTGGATGTCACTAAAAGAGCAGGAGGAAGTAAAAATAGAGATGCCCATTAAACAGATGCCCCTTAAAATATATTAATCTATATATTGTTGAACAACAAGGTGGTATTTGTAATTATCTGCACAGATGAACATTGACTCTAGTATTAGGACTATCTTGCCCTACCACATGATAGTTAAATGATATTATATTCATGCCCCAGGACAACACTGAGGTTAAAGAAGATGAGGCAGAAAGGATAATGTCCCTATCGGTATAGAGATAGGAAGGAGAGAAATGGGAAGGCCAGACACTGGCCCAGTAACTACATAAAACTAGGCATGTTTCTAAAAGGCTCAGTCTTACATAGCCCTTCAGCCGTGGGGCGATCAACTCCAGGAAGGTGGGTTTGATTGGAAACTAACCATCCCACAGTACCATCCAGGAAGTGGCTCATGTCACAATAGGATACCGAAGGAACACCCACACATTTCAAGTTTCTGGCCACTACTATATCAAATTGTAATCAGTTTTAAAAGAACAAGAGTGGCTTCCACATTCATGTAGCATACATTCTAATGTCAATACAAACATAAAGGCACATAAACACACTTCTGATATGTATAAGCCCACCCCCAAAATCATAACTCAAAAACTAAACACATTGAAAGCTTTCTGAAAGCTGGAAGAAAGAGGAATGACAAAGGTAGTTTATTAGATATGAAATGTTCATCAGATCTGTCTTTGAGACCCCACTCAGATATACACAAAGATTCTTTCTGGAAATAAAAAATTAAAGTATGATTTTTCAACATTATTCCAGAAATATGTTATAATTTACCAACATAGAAATTTTATGAGTAGAAAAGGTACTGACCACTTTAACAATGCAGCAAGCATTCTAAATGAGAGGTTAACAGATGTCAAGACACTTACCTAGTGCTTTGTTAACTCATATTTCTGACTGTAATATTTGGAGTTTCCTCAAATGACACACTTAAAGTCTGGGATCTGTTGGTGTTGTGCCCTTGGAAGCTGATCGCTTGCTTCTAGATTGTCACTTCTGTTGTGCTTCAAAAGGCAGGGGAGACAGACAGAAACTAGGCAATGTAAGAATGGCAGGGGCCTCAAATAACCTACTCTTCTGCCCAACAATCGCTAAGTCACAAACTCTCAGGCACACACCTCAGCACGGCAGGAAAAAAAATAAAAATCAGATACAGTTTGTTACCCCAGAGTGTGTGGGCAAAATACCCACAATGTTGACATATAAAACTTAAACACAAGTAGAGGCATTTGACTGACACCACTACTCATCAATCTGGTTCTAGACCTACATTCAAAAGTACTATGTTCCAGGAGAAGCTGAGGAAACTATTTCATTTCTCTCTCATTGAGTCACTGAAGTGAAGACCAATGAGAAATCCATAAAAGGACAATTGTGCATCACTCTCCTTTCACTGCTCATATTGTATGTAGTATTCATAACTGCAGAGAGACCCTTAAATGTGCTTTCACTTTTCCCTCAAAATGCCATAATAAAAGCAAAAGGAGGTAAAACTATACCTATGACTTCCCCTTCTTCCTTGGCATTCCAATCTCTCTCCAAAGAGAATTTTGTGAAATGCTTCCAACCAATTTTCTATCCACCAATTAAGAAGAACACTTTCAAAACTTGCTTTCTAAAGAGGACACGAATAAAACTGAGAAAAGAGAGTCTGCCTTTCAAAAAAAAAATCTGAGACACATCCTTAAGAATTATTCTTAGAGCAGGAAATAAAATTCCAACTTCAATCTTCATTTTCTATATTTCCTCAATAAATAGCCTAGACAAACATCCACATAAACTGGAACAATCAATTAGCTCTGGTAATTATTACAGCTCATAGAGGTTTTCTACTATGCTAACAACTTTTCCTACAAGCTTTCCATATATTTGACAAAAATCAACAATTACAACCATAATATCAAACCCCTCACTACAACCCCTGTATACAACAATAGTGGGGGCACCTAAGACAGCATATAAATTCAAAACTTCTATTAGTATGGAAAAGTATGATGTTGCTGATATTATAAGACAAAATTATTCACTTTATGGTCTGAGATTTTCTTTCCACCGTCCTTGACTGCACAATAAGAAGACAAAAATACATAAGCTCATTCCTTACCAATTCAGTCCCTATACCTATCATCCTTTCCTGCCATTCTTCTCACTGGCATTTCTAATGGAGCTTAAAATTAACATTATTTTTCCAGGCCTGATGCCTTATTTGATTTTGTTTTGTTAGCATGGCTTTTGTTTTCCTTTAGTGTTTTATGCACCATTTTCTGAGAAGTCAGCACAGCTCTAGAAGCAGTTTGTCTTAACTAATGCTACAGAACAAAAGAGAACAGGGAATCTATTTCTCCCAAGAATTACAACAGATTTTAAAGAACGGTAAAGATAGAATTTAGGTTTGTGAGGAAAAAAAAAACCTTGGCCATGTCACAGCATTATGTTTGTAGAATAAAGACCCAATAGTGTCTTAACAAGTAGCCTCAAGACAATATAAAATTAACAAAAACCTACATGGACATATAAACTAAATGAAAAGTAGACTCTAACTCAATGCCTCCAGAGGATAAAAAGAAGTAAACTTCATAAAGATAAAAAATCTAAAATGCTTCTCCGCAATTATGGTTATGATGAAATTGGCACAGCATGGTTTTAACCACATAGAAGATTAATATTTATTTTCAACAAATGTAGCTAGAAAAATGTTATTATATCCCCTCCTTTTTTTTCACTAGGAGCATGCTGATTGAAATGGATTCATTTATCTAAGCTGACAGCTAGACAAAACTATATTGCGAATATTTTTTATCTCTGATTAAATAAGAACTTAGCAACATCTGGTTTGCTACAATTACCCAAAATTGTTCAAAGTAAGTTTTTTTTTATATGCTTAACTGTGTCACTCTGTGTTTCACAGTTTTTTTAAATACAACATTCAGAAGAAAATAAATAATAAAACAACTTAATTATGGAAGAAAGTATTAATTCCAATAAGAGACTCAAAAACTCATGGAAAAATTACTAATTCAATTTTAGAGCAGTCAGGATTATAAGTAATATCAGATATTCAATTACCCAGAACTTAGGGTTTTTACTTTCTTTCAAAAAGTCCTTTCAGCTGTCAAGAGAGGTTTAAAACTGTAACTCTGGGTTTCCCCGGTGGCGTAGTGGTTGAGAGTCCGCCTGCCGATGCAGGGGACACGGGTTCGTGCCCCAGTTCAGGAAGATCCCACATGCTGTGGAGCGGCTGGGCCCGTGAGCCATGGCTGCTGAGCCTGCGCGTCCGGAGCCTGTGCTCCACAACAGGAGAGGCCACAATAGTGAGAGTCCCGCGTACCACAAAAAAAAAACACAAAACTGTAACTCTTCTACATACTTTAATTAGAGAACAGAGAATATCTTATATTGAAATAGCAGTCCTTCAAGAGGATACAAATACTGACATCATACTACAAGCCTACCTCTGAAGAGTAAGTTCTCACAGGCCAAGTATAAAGGGCACCAAGTCCTAGTTCTTACATACCTGCAATTGCTTTCAGAATACTTGGCTACAAAATATTTTTGAAAACTAGACTGTTTTTATTATGCATACCAACTGTATACTTTTTTCTCAAAACCACCAATAATTTTGCTGAATTTTACCTAAGCATAATTCTTCATTGTTTCATGTTTTTATAAAACTGTATTCCATTCAACACGAGAGAAGTTTATTCAAGATAAAGGACTCTGAGCTCATACTCTGTCCTCCTTATCAGTTAATTCTTTGTGACAGTAATACTGTTTGTTTAAATTGTCCCTTTTAAAATAAGCAATTTTCTTCACATTCTAAAAATAGTTGATTTAGGGGAGAAATGTACTTTGGGGAAAGGGGAAGACTGTCTGCCCTGAAATACTAAGTATAGAAAACTATATTTTATAGCCTGTATGTATTAGGTATATATGCCTACAGAATGTATTAGAAATAAGTAATAAAGGCATTTCTGACATTCTTACCTGACAGTGCCTGCAAGTGTTCAGGCTTCCATTTGGATCTCATAAATTGCTACATAATCAATCATTCCTTTCAGAATAAGTCAAAGATTTAAAAAAAGATAGTATGGTGTTCATGAAGTAACATGACAAAATGATTCCAAATGGAAAGCCATGAAGATTGAAGGCAACAGATTGGGATGATGTCAATCTTGCAAAAAGTTTGGCAGCACAGGATAAAAAGAGATGGCTTGAATCACTGTGTTCTACTCCTTCTTGCTATGTGCAAGTGTGATAGCACCTATTTTTCCCATCTGACTCTCATATACAATAACCAATCCTTATATTATATGACAGAAACTAATTTAATTCTCATAATCTCACTATGAAATAGATATAATTAGCCCACTGATAGAGTAAACTGAGGCTCAGAAAATGACCCAAAGTCACACAGCTATTACTTGGCATGTAGTTCCAAAGTTTAGGCTTAAGTTCATCTGACCCTAAAGTCCATGTTCTGAATCACTAAGTGTCATGGACACAGCCAAGTTATTAGAGGTTATGCTATTAATTTTTAAAATCATACAAGACATATTTCAAGTATGATGTTTATCTAACATACTACACACCTCCATCTTTAAAAAAAATTAACCTATCAAAATAAAACACAAACTCCATTTATATAATCAGGTACTCCAGGTTATGAAAAAACTAAAAGCACTCCCAGCCTTAAATGAAATTATATTTCCATACAAGCATAAAACAAGAAGAGAAATAATCAAAAGGAATGGCAGAATGTCATAAATGCCATAAAAGAGATATAAAAAAAAGTATTATGGGGAATTAGAAAACAGAACACAAGGGGGAAATATAATATTTAAATTACTAATGAAAGATATAAGAGGTAAAATGTCTTAGAAAGTCTTAAATAATATACAGTCAGCTTTTTTGCATTTGTCACTCAGACTATCAGTTCACTGTAGTGTTGCAAGAAACAATGTATTACTGTCTTTTCAGGTATCATTAAGATAGGAATTCCTTTGAATGACTTCAGAAATGAGGATTTAGAAATAAATCACTTTGACCAAGATGAAAGAATTTTGTGGTATAAACCCTCTTAACTAAATCAAATGTGGCCCCAACATCTGATTTTATGATTTTTTGCAGAGCATTTAAAATACAAATATATTAAAAAATTCTAGTTATATTATAGGTCTCCAAAAATGGATTCTAACTTTTAGGTGAAAAATAAATCTGAAACAACTGGATACAGTATTACAACAATATATCAAAAGGTAGATGAGTAAAAATTAGTAAGTACCGATAGGGTAATTTAAATAATGATTACCATCACTTCACTCCCCCGTGTCTTTATAACCAGAGTACAGTAGCATATTAGAGTTGAAAGGGATATTATTTAATACAAACCCCTTCCTTATACATTAAGCTCTGGCCTACAGTTCCCAGCTGAGAAGGGGTGTGGCAGAAGCTTAGACGCTCACCTAAGCTCACCTAACTGGTCTCCCCGTATCCCCTCTTGATGCCTCCCTCCAATGACACCTACACAGAACAGTCAACACGATTTCTGTAAAATGAAAATCTGATCTTGTTATTTCCCTGCTTCAAACCTTTAATGACTTCCCACTGCTCCTAAGATAAAGTCTAAAATACTTAAACTTCAAAAAACACTGCAAATTCTGGACTCCTGTTTACTTCCCTAGCCACATTTCATGTCACTTCCTCTCTCAATCCTTATGTTCCAGCTACTAGGACCTTCCCTGAGTTTCTCACATGAGCTGAGCTCCATCTTACTCTAGGCCTTGATATTGGGGGTTCCCTCCTTCAGGAAGACTGTCTGCTTGGCCTATTTCTACATATCCTCCAGGGCTCAGCAGGATGAGAAAAACTTTCATCTGGAGTGCCTGAGATCCTTGGGGCAAATATTCTCATAAAACTCATTATTTTCCTTTTTCTAATCTCTATCACAATTGTTTTTAATTTTATCACACAGGAAGCACACAATAAATGTTGATAAATGGATGAAAAAGATTAATGATCCCAAATTTGCTACTTCTTACTACAGTATTTTTCCTATATTAAAATTTTTATTCCACTAAGATAATTTTCTTAAACCACATTTATCCTTTTGCTCAGACTCTTAAACTAATATCATTTGTTTTATAGAACATACTTTACCATTATTTTATTCACATTCAATGATTTGTTCTAAATAACAATAAAATCAGTTTTATCATCACATACTGTGGAAAGCCTTCAAAAATTTAAATAATAAGATTAATCCTAGCAGGGGAGAGATGCTAAAAGAAGTCAGCTGCCTTTACTAAATAATAATACCATGTCCCTCTTAACAATTGTTTTCCATATTGATATTTTACTGCTGTTCTTTGACAAGTAAAGAGTCATAACCATAGCACTGCCGAACTTTAGCACTGGTATTCCTAAAGCTAGTTCCTCCATTTCTGCAGAGTTTCTCAGAACCAAAAGACACCAGACACTTACTAAGCCAATGGGCATGGGAAGAAGTTAGGATAAAAATGAATAGAAACCAACTTCTGGAGTAAAACTCCCTTCTAGTCACAACACACAGATATACAATGTCTAAAGCTAAACTAAGAAATCTTGGTTTCAGTATCTGTATAGATCTTATCTACTCTCCTCGTTTCAAATCCACAGTGCCTGACCATTCTTTATGGTCAACAGATACTTTATTTTCTGACATTCTGAAATTTAGTATTATAGGCAGACAACTAATATTAAACCATTCTCTGTGTTAACTCAGCTTCTCTGTAAAATGAAAAATTCAGGTGTGTTGTCCCTACTGTCAAATCAAGGTAACTATGCTCCATCTTCTTCCCTTTACTCACCTCTATTAGCCTCCTCCACTTGAACATGCTTGGGCCTGTGATGAGCTCTCCTAATGACAGAATGTGAAGGGAGCAGTGAACCAGAACATTCTCTAAAGCTACCTACTCAAACTTCGTATCTCAGTTCAAATGTCACTTGCATTGGGAAGTCTTCGCAGACCCACTCGCCCGCCAGCTCAGACAAGGTCTGAGCTGCTATCTCATAGTATCCTGGACTTGTCCTTTGTAGGATTTAGCAGAATTTTAACAAATAATTCATGATAGATACATTGCTTAATACCTCTTTATTTCCATGATTTGTGCAAGCGCTAAAGTCAGAGGCTCTTTCTGTCAATGTTATGCTCCACATTCTGCAGACATCTGGTGCTAACAAATACATAGTGAATGACAAAAATCAATGACTTCATAAAGCTGGTCTTTTGAGAACTGCAGAAAAAGCAGAACAATTTAGAGTCCCACTTAAAAGAAGGCATCGCTTCAAAGATCTATGAAAAATTAACACAAGGTATGCAAGCTATCAGTGTGCTATATGTTTTATGTACATCATCTCATTTAATCCTCACAATAACTCTGAAAGGTAAGTATTATTTTTATTCCCATTTTACACTAAGGCATGAAGAGGCTGAGTAACATGTTCAGAGTCATAACAGAGAGCAGGTTGGAAGTCATGCACTTCTGACTCTTAAGCTTCTGCTCTCTTTCTACTTTACCTCTTTGCTTCTCATTAATATACATTATGTTCCTGTATTTTGTATTTCTCTACATGTATATTTATTACTTTCAGTAAAGATCATTAATATAGAACTAAATGCAAGTTAATGCTTAAACCTTAAAATAATTTGTAATAATTTTATGTAAATAAATTCAGCCATGTGATAAAAAAAGCAGTGAAAGGGAAACACTAAGTATACACTAAGTATATCAATGTATACACTTCTGCTTTATAAATGAAGACATGTTGAAATTGCCTTGATACAAGATAACAGTACTGTGAGCCCAAAGTTCTGGATGTAGAATTTATTTGATCTGTAAACATAAGGGAAAGAAAGCTAATATGAGAAACTCTATCAAATCCTATATCATATCCTAAAACAGCTGACTATTAAAGAAAACTTATTAGCATCCTTAACTGTAGGGAAATATAGAGAAATCTGAGAGGAACTTATTACATTCCTTAACATTTTTAAAGAATGTAAAATATCTTCATCATATCACTTTCTTTTTAAACCTTCACAAAAAAGAATGTCTAACCTATTTTATTTGTTTAAATACGCTAATACCACATGCAATAGCTTAACTCTTTAAGGAGAATGTAATGTGAAAATTCTTATAAAATCAACTACCTCAACAGGTAAATTTTTTGAAAGATTAACTTGTAAATGAAGGTATTCTGTTCTAATAAACTTTATTCATATTATTTTATCTCATGGTTGTTTTAGAGAGAAAGAACACCCAGCCCTATCCCCTACTTACGATGAAACAGACCTAGAAAAGTTATATGAGTATGTGATACAGCTACGCAGAGACGATGTCTGAAATCAGAAATGAGAATTCTCAAGTGCAAGGCTGAGAAATCCCTTGATAAAACGCAGCATATGCTATAAACCAGCCATGTCACTTTGGGCAAGTCAGTTCAATTCTTGACAAGTAACTTTATAAAAAATTTTTTACTGTGGTTAAGAAGCTTTAACATGAGATCTACCCTCTTAACAGATTTTTAAGTGGACAATATATTATTAACTATAGGCACAATGTATTCAGCAGAGCTCTAAAACTTACTCATCTTGCATAACTGAAACTTTATACCCACTGATTAGCAAATGGGGAGTTGCTAATCAACAGTTTTTTTTTTTTTTTTTTGAGGAAACAAAGTGTGCACGAGTGTGCCTTTTAGGATTCCTTCTATGCCTTTATTATTCCACATGCAGGTGCAGGGCAATTTTCAATGGCACTTGAATTTATCCTGCACCAGTAACTTCAAAAACGGCTTTCATGTTCAATTGTTTCTTCTAGGTCCACAAAGCCCATTCAAGCAGTTATACATTCATTATTAACCTAGCATTAAACTCGGTCCCATAAATATGTTCTGGTGCAGATTTAAAGAAAATATAGAAAGTGAAGTAAGAACTGGTCTCCAACTTGACTGTTAGAAGTGTACCTTAAATATATGTCTTTATGATTGGAAGCAGAAATCACAAAGACGCTGTTTAAATTAGAACAGTTAGTCCCTCTGACCAAAGAATGAACTAATGAAATTAAATTCAGTAGATATTGGCATTATTGTACAAATGATAAAAATTTGCATTGCATACCTACTGTTTTCCTCTTCCATTTGACTTAAGTGCTACCAAACACATTTTTTGTACCTCACTCTTATTTCTATGGACAGATCTCTAACTGAACTTAAACCTAGCAAAAATTGACTTCACGTTTACTAATTATGAGCCATACTATTCTCTTTAGTTACTTTATTTACTGATCTCATTCTCCTTTTATAGACAACCTTCAATTACTATAAATGTGTTTACTGACAATTTACTCCTCCTTTTCATCCTTAAATTTTAGAATAGCCCAAATCAAGCCCACCAATTTTCTTTTTCCATGAGAGGTTTGGTACAGAAGAGCCTTGTTAAAGTGATGTTTTTAGATGAACTTAAGAGATAGGTCCATTCAAAGCAGAGAACAAAACTAAGAAAGTTTATGGAGACATAAAGTGGATGGTGGACTTCTTAATTCTTCATAATTAGATTCACTGTATGGTTTTGTTTTAATATTATGTTAAATTCAAAGATATTAGGCACAGTCCTATTTAAATGCTAATAGCCAATAAATTTCAGTTCTTTAATTACTGACTACAGTATTTTACTGACCTCAACTTTGATACATTGATATAAATGAGAGTTAGTAATTCTTAAGAATTACCAAACAATTGGTAAATTACTAACTTTATAAATAATGAAGAGTTAATAACTACTAACTACACAACTGACAGTTAACAATTCTTAAAAATTTCTCAAAAAGACCAGTTATGCACAGAGGACAATGATGCATGTGGATCACTGAAACCAGGTGGTAAAAGTCAAACAGTCGGACTTCCCTGGTGGCGCAGTGCTTGGGAGTCCGCCTGCCGATGCGGGGGACATGGGTTCGTGTCCCGGTCTGGGAGGATCCCACATGTCGCGGAGCAGCTGGGCCCGTGAGCCATGGCCGCTGAGCCTGCGCGTCCAGAGCCTGTGCTCCGCAGCGGGAGAGGCTGCAGCAGTGAGAGGCCCGCGTACCGCAAAAAAAAAAAAAAAACAGTCATTATTTACTCTTTGTCCTAATAATTATACTTCAAGGAATCTGTGCTACAAAAATCATCAGAGAATAGGCCAAGCTTTATGTTATTTATCCTTGCAAAATATAACAACCCACATGAATAAGAAACTGTTCGAATACATCATAGTGTGTCCACACTATGAAATATTTTACAACATTAAAAATCATGCTCTCAAAAAATTAATGGCATTGGGAAATTGGAGAGAATTATACAAACTCTCTATATATTTCAACCTCAATTCTACGAAAACAAACACACATACACACGTAAAATGGTAATACATGGATAATCAAGCTAAAAATATGTGTGACATAACCTCTGTGAATATGGCAATGTACCATTATATTATGATATACTGGTTGATTTCTGTTTTGAGTTTACATATCTCCATATTTCACAAGTATTCAGCACGAGCATACTATACCATATCAGAAAAAAAAAAACTTTTTAATATGTGATCATTGAGAATGTAGAATAAGTTGTATTGAGAAGAATGAATAGGAATCAAAATTTAGCTATTACTGGCACCCAAGCAGAATCAAAAGAGCATACATAAATGATATACATTGGGATTGTGGCACAAATCCCAGAATAACATCTACCAAGCTAAGAGACAGCAGCAGAAAAGGAAGTAACTCAGCAAGATTACTAAAACAAAGCAGATGGCCTAGTACACCATCCTCTGACAGTAACTATGAGTCCTTCACACAGATAGTTCATTCATTTATAATAATGCAGGTTAATTTCTCATTTATAAATCTAGTGCTTTCTTTCATACACCATTACTTTTTTGTTGTTGCTCTATCTCAACCCCTATATTCAAGCAAGAAAACATACATACACACTACTGCAATTTCACCATCATCCATTATTCAGTACGGGTCTCATTGAATAAATGTCTGCTCAAAGGCTCTAGGCAAATTTCATTTCTGAACACTACTGTCTGCAGCCCAACAGGCTATTTCACCAAGATAAGATCACACGTTTAATCAAATGCACCAAAAAAAGAAATACTCCCAAAGTTCACTTAGTAATGTCAGATCATAAAATGTTGACAGCCTACTAATTTTTAGGGCTCTTTCTTTTTCAAGGAATTGCAACAATAAGGAAGGTTTCTATTAACCTTTAAAAAGACTCCCAAATTATCTGACGTTACTATTCACATTGAGTTGGTAATTTAAAATGAAAACTCAACACAACTTTCTGTGGTGAATAAAGAAAAAATAAAAAACAATAAATTTAAGAGGTTTCCCAACTTATACAAATGATAGCTCTAAAGCACCTTTTAACTTCAGCTGGTCAAGTGACAGCATTAAACACTACGCAGACTCTAGTTTTTGTAATAATGGATCCAAATTAGATGTCTGTCATTTCAATAACGTTATTAGTGGATAGGATGAAGTATATTTTCATTGGACTCTTTAGCTAGTAAAGTTATCCATACTCAATTATTTGAAATATCCTACATGATGTACTTTTGAATATTCTGCCTCTAAACATAAGGTTTACTTGAATAAACATATATTCCTATCAGCAGCATGACATAATGAGTACACTAGCAAGTGTAAAATAATTAGATGTCTTAAACAGATGGATGAATTCATATCTGTAAATCCATTTTTTCTGCTTTTACTTCTATTTGCATTTATTTTATGCTGTATTCATTTCCATGCCATAAGTTTTTGCTTCTTCAGTTTCTTCTGGGATAACTTTTTCTTCTGTGAAACCTCCACTTCTGGTTAAGGAACAATTTGTTCCTTTTCAGTAAGGACCATCTTAATGTGGCTAGTGGAGCTCATACATAAGTTAACTCAACCATGAGTTCCATGCCCAATGACACATCTTGGGGGATTTTTCACCTGGAGGTACTCAATGCTTAAATAATCTACACTTAAACCTGTAAGATCAGCATTTTAAAGCAAGAGTAGCAAAAATTCAGCACTCTAAGTACTGTCTCCAGTGTCCCCTGTTCAGCATCTTACGATGGCAACTCCACCATCGAAAGATGGAATGGCATACATTATTTATGTAAATGACATCTTTCGGATATTTGATGGCTTTTCAGACATGCATAGCTTTGACAAGTTGGGCAGTTTCACAGATGTTCTTGAATCTGAAAATCTGAATCCCTTGATTTGCATGTTTTTGTTGGGTTTTCTGGGTCAAGTAAGCAGGAAACCATTTTCCACGATCACTTTGGCTGCTTAAAGGAAAAGGGTACACCCATTTTTAATGGCTTTCCTAACCAATTCTCCTAATGCTTGATCTGTCTGAGTTAACAAAGGATCACTGTAGTGGACATTCAGGTTTTATCAGCCCCTCTACTTTGTTCTGTAGACATGAACCCTCTCTTAATTGAGCCTTCCCTTCTTCAAGCTATTAGTGCATCCACCTAGGAACTGCAATATCCTTATTGACTCTAGTAAGCTGGTGATAGTAGATTGATCTAAAGCTGGGTACCTAATTCAGACTGTGGTGAAAGGTTAAGAATCCAGTAGGCAGAGAGAAGGAAAAGTGGTAGTCTGCATAGGAGCATGCAACGGGAACAGAATCCTGGTGGTATTCAAGGTGCTACTATTTTCTAATTGTTTCTAAACCTCCATCCTTCCCCGAGATTCTTTAGGTGAGAAACACAATAACCTCCCAATAAATTAATCATTATGGCCTAAAGCTAGTTGGAGGTGTCTGCAATTAAAAGAAAAATAATGAATACACCCATTCTGCTAAATCTTTTAAGTTGAATTTAAGTCCATATGACAAATGATATGTTATCATAAAATATGCTGCACTTTGGAACGCTGCAAAATAATACTTAACTGTCATACATAAAAATTATTGAAAATTAAAGTAAAATTTAATTGAACATGCCTAAAATTTTTTAAATGATGGTATATTATTTTAAAAGAAAATGTATGCCTAAGTTTTTCTTTCGAAGTCAACTATAGTTAATAATATGATTAAAACTCAACAGACAAATTTGACTGAACAGTTAACGCCAATATAAAGAAGAACGTCTACAGATATAGACACGCCTCATGTTAACACAAAACTATTTCTCAATAGACTCTTTGTCCACTCCTTGAAGTCATGATCAGTATTCTGAATCAAGGTTCAAACGGCAACCATCAGCCACTGACAAATCAAGAACACTGAAAATATGAAAAAAACAAAAGACAGAAATGTAAACCAGTTGAGCCCTTCTGTTCTGGCCAGAAATAAAATCTCATACAAAAAGATGACCATCCTCCAGGACCATTCCCTCTTATCTAAAGTATTTGGAAGAGCTCTGAGGAAAGGAAAAGGGGAAAAAAAACCCAAACCAAATGAAAACAAAACAGGAGACTGTTGAAAAACCTCTCACAGGGTCAGCTGTCAATGGAATGCATTTTAGTATTCAGGTTACCCACCCATGCAGAACATCAAAAACTGGGCTTGAGTCTCTCCCCTATTCTCACAATCTCAGGCTACTGTGGAGCCACTGGGGCTGTCTTGAATAGTAACACACTTTGCCTCTGCAGGATGCATAAACACCAACACAACCTGATCAAACAGAAGGGGGTATCTTTCTACTTGGCTTTCATTTTCTTGAGTCATACTTTAAAACACTTAAGCCTGGTACAATTTAGCAAGTCAGACGTCCAACATGCAGCTTATTTTTTCATTCATTCTTACCACCAACCATGTTGTACTTTTTCCATTTTAACATAAACGATGAATGATTCAATGGAAGAGTCACAGATTTACTAACTTCTCTTATTGGCACCTGTCATTGAAATACAGACATTCATTCTAAAACATGGACTTATTTATGACCCTTTCCATACTTGTAGTCTTTAAAATAATTGGGGGTTCTGAATTTTAAGGGTTCATCTGCATTTATAGCAATCTTATGAGAACTAAACTTTGGGATTATAAATCCTTTAAAAGTATGGGAAATCCTTAAATCTTGGAAGTTTATGATCATTTAGTTACAACATTGTAGAATATTCTGATGCAGTTAAAGCTTAAAGAGCTGCTGACGCCACATGAAAAGATGATCAGGAGTTTAATTTAAAATGTCTTAAGTTAAACTGCTACTTTCATTTTATCAATCGTCAGACACAGCACTTGGTGGCTGTCAAAAATATTTTCCTGTCAGGATTATGATTCTGTGGGGAGCATTAGTAGCAGAGCATAATGTTTTAAGATTATGAAGAAGAACTGAGAAATAGATACTTAACAAAAGGTTAAAAAGGAGAGAGGAAAAGAATATGGAAAAGACAAAAATACACGTAAAACCTTTCTCAACTGCTTAAGAAAATGCTATTGATTTTCCTAGCTCATCAAGAATTCTTCAATTAAAAAAATTATATTTGATTTAGCTAAGTTTTCTTAATACCGGTAGTTAAGGACATTTCTAATAATACTCTGACTAATAATAATAGTTACCATTTATTAAATGCTCACTCTTATCAGGTACTTTTCTATTCACTTCCTATTCCTCACGCCAAACCAGCAATGCAGATTTTATTACCTTTATCTCACAAAGAGAGATGAAACAGCTATAAAGTTGTGGCAATGGGACTGTATTCAAGTGTCTCTCATTCCAAAGGCCATTTCTGAGCAGTTCATAATCAGGGACAGTGCCCAGCTATGCCCATCTAAGGAGTATAGCGTAGTTTCTACAGCACTAAGTCAGGATTAGCCAACAAGCTGGAGAAGATTAGTGCTACAGTACTAATTTCAGAGTGGTCGGCTTAAGTCAGAAATTAAACTAGCCATGAAATATATCCAAATATATACACATAATTTATAAATATCTCTATAAAGTTTTCAAATAGATGTCAAAGTGCCATTCAGAAGTATAATATTACAGGTCATCTTTAAACTTCAGCAACTATTAAAACTAATCTCTATGTGGGGCTTCTGTTACTCATTAGGCATATCACCACTCACAAACAATCAGAACTGCAGTGTATAATTACCCCAAGGATGCTTTTCACTGAAAATGGCCTGTTGTGATGCTTAGATAGTGATTAACAGACTAAGAGTGTGGTGAGTCGTCTTGATATCACTTCAGAAAAGTGATTTCCTCCCTAATAATTCCCAAGATACATAAATATTCAATTAGGGTCTTTGAAATCTCGTTTTAATTGGACATTCATACTCTACCAAATTTCAAACTTGGCCCAAACTAAGAAGGTGTTTTATTAATTCTTACAATACCAAAAAAACCACAAAAATCCCAGTAAATCTTCAAAAGTTTTCAAATAGAAGGGTAAAATAAAGCCAAGATTATCTTTCATATGAAATTTTCAAATTTAATAGCATTTTAAGACATGCTCTAAAGCAAAGAGTTCAAACAACTGCATATCTGAATCACATAATCACATAATCACATAAATCACAAATTTAATGCTATTAAATTTTCAAATTTAATAGCATTTTAAGACATGCTCTAAAGCAAAGAGCTCAAACAACTGCATATCTGAATCACATAATCACATGGGGAATTGACTAAAGTTACGTGGGACCCTCATGAGACCTAGTAAATAATAATAATGATAGTAGCAAATAGTTACAATCCTATTATGTGCCTGGAACTGTTGTAAACACTTGGCATACATTTTTCAATTAAATTTTCACAACAAACTGTGAATTAGGTATAGTTGTCATACCCATTAAAACATACCAGGAAACTGAGGCACAGAGAGAGGATCCAGCATCTTGTCAAAAATCAAATAATTTATCAAACCTTGGCAAACACACCACAGAGTCCCTTCTCGTCACCACCACACCATCCTGCCTCTCCAGATAGCAGAATATCAAGACCTGGGGCCTAGATTTAAAATTTTCCCAGTAGCTCCTTTGCTACTGCCAGCAGGTCAGGCTAGAGACCTGCAGCCTTAAAGTTTCCATTTCACTAACTGGGGACTAAAAACAAGCTTTTCTACATTTGGAAGAGAAAAATGAAAATGTCAAATAATTAATAAAATACCCATATGGCTTGTGTTTTTTAAAACTTGAACAATCTACTTGTTTTCTCATCCTAGATGGCTCTTTATATGGTCCAATGGGGTGAACTTCTGAGTACAAGGAAGCAGATCTTGAAAAGTTAACTTCAGCGGTTCTCAAATTCTCTGATTCCAGGACCCTTTTACACGCATAAAAATTGATGACCTAAAGTAACTGTTGATTATGTTGGTTTAACTATCAATATTTATATATATATTAATAGTTAAACTGGTTAAATTTTAAAACACAAGAATACACCAGCACACATGCCATAGGCCAGCAAAGCAATGATGTCATTACATATCATGAACCTTCTAGAAAACTCTACTGTACCTTTGTTCAAGTATGAGATTGAAAGGTAAAATGCATCTTAGCATTATTATGAAAATGTTTTCTTCTAATAGATCCTCTGAAAGGGTCTCAAAGAACCACAGATTTCCCCAGAATACACCTTGAAAAGAGAGGATTGTCTGCTCTACAAAATAACTGACATAGAAGTCTACCAGATAGCAGTATTCAGTTGGTTGATTTAATTTTCTATCCCAGAGATAATGTTCACAATAATTAGGACTACCACCAACAGTATTCCATTTAAGTTCTTGAATAATATGGATCAAATGTTAACAGTTTCTAATATGTATATGTAATCACTCTTATGAAGAAATTCATTAACATTAAACTAAATTCTTGTCTTAAGTGTCAATAAGACATTAGTAAGACATAAATTATTAAGATCTATAGAATCTGTTATGATCAAATACAGGAAGAACTCTCCCCTTTCATCCACTCCTTAAAACAAATGGAGAATTTCAATGAATTCAGAGTAGGACAGCTAATTTTTTATATATATTTTGTATTTGTGAGTGCATGAGCACACTTAACAATTCTAAGAAAAATATTACACCTGGTTACTTTATACAGTAGAAGAGTTAATTTTATTGGGCCACATAGACACTCAGACCAGGGTAATGACATTAAAAGATTTGGGGAAAACTATACATCTTTGGGCTCACAGATGCTATTTACAGGCATGCTCACACTACTCTCTCAAAGTGACCAATAAACATCAATATCAAAATCACAACCAATGAAAAATCTGGATTTTTCTCCTCACTGATCAACAGCTCCCTAATAACACACACAGACACACACACATACTCTCACACACACACACACACACACACACACACACACACACACACATACTCACACACACACACAGTCAAGAAAGGAAAAATGTCAGGAGGCCCTTACTCATATTTGAATGTTTTAGTTTATATTTTACTATAAAATTGGGTATTCTATAAGGGAATTCATTTGCATAAAAGAAAAAGACATAAATGTAATAGTAATCTAAGCATAAATATGTCCTTGAAGGCAAACAAATGCTAAATTACAATACAGCCTCTGTCTTTAGGGTTCCTCCCTATGTGAGCAACTGCATATTTTGAATGTAATGCAAATCTAAGAAATCAAAGGGAAAATAGTCATTTGCAAAACTTAAGGAAAGATCATCTCCCTCTAATTCCAACTGCTCTAGCCGTTCACACCATGCTAAATTAAGGCTGTATAACATCTCTCAAAATCACTTTGTTTTTAAATACACAATCAGTTTTCCTTGCTGATTTCTGGGCAAAACTGCCCCGCTTCTAATAGTAACTGTCACTCCTACTTGGCAGCTCTTTTCAAAGAGAGTTTCATCCAGCAGTTGAAGCAGCCTAAATGAAATCTGAAAAACAATTCAGTTTAGCATTATATTATTTGACTGACTTCAATTCTTTTGATTTGATAAACTTTTTTTTTAATCTTCTATTTAGGATTAACTTGGCTATAACTCACCAAGGAATCTAAAGGACAACAAGTCCATAAAAATTTTGCCTTTCCTAACTACTAGAAACAATGTCAGGCACAGTAGCCGGAGCCAGTAAGTCTCATACCCACTATTATTCCCCATGGAAAGAAATGTTTAAATCTCCAAAATGCAAGAAGATTATCATTAAGAAAATCATTTCTAAAATACCTTCCATTCATATTTTCATGGAGGGCTCTCAATCTGAAGGATAATCACACCAAGCAACTTAAAATGAGACATCAAAAGCATTTACCCATCAAACAAATCACATGCTTCAGGCCAGGGATGCCCGGAGCAACCTAACATATCTATCTAAAAAATGTGAATAGTTCACATAAACCTTTATACTAATCATTCCTCCTACCCTGAGTTTATAGAAATAGTCTAGTCAACCATAGACACCAATGAAGCAGGTTATTGAATATTTAGTTATGAAGAAGTGCTAGGGAATGGCATTCAGGCACTTCTGACACATTCACCTTCAGCTAAAGACAGCACACAATACACTGACAGACACAGTTCTAATGACATCAGGACCTGTGGAATGTATGACTGCTAAGAAACACATGCTGCTAGGAAACAAAGAACAGATCTGATCAAATCTCCTAACATAAGGGCTCCGAAAAACACTGTGATTAGATCTTCTAAAATGAGAGGACAAGTATTCTTTAATCTTAAGAAATATTTGCAAGTGCAAAGGCTTTAACACATACCCTCTAGGAAGGAAAGAAATATATGAAGCTAGAATCTCATGGATGAAATCACAATTCCCTAAGTTTGCATTAAGACAACTGCCACCAGCACTAACCCATAAAAATATAACTTAATCAAGATCAGGCATCACTGATTCAGTATTCCTTTTTGGCGGGGGGAGGGGGGCAACCTAAGCTTTTTCAAGAAGTCAAGATCCTAAAATTGAAAGAAATGTGGAAATCATGGTACCCAGAAAAAAAGTACCCTTTCACATTTACAGTGCTATACTTTTTTCAACAAAATAGAACACAGCCATTTGCAACAAACACAAAAGCAGTCAGAGCTAATCTACAACTAAGCAATTTAATGCCTTTTTAATAACTGAAAAGTGTTTAGCTTTCCAACTTTTTAAAACTGTTTGTCTTTGTACATTTTTAACCCTTGGACACACACACACACAAAAAAGATTGGGTGAAACAAAGGTGAAGATTTTTCAATGCAAGTATTCTTTTAACTCCTAGACAAACGTCTGGAAACCTCTTTTGATGATACTATAAAAGAACTGACAATTCTGTCTAATCCACATACAGACAAATTGGGCACCAGAACTCCAGGTCATTTAGTACCATTACAGATTGAAAAATATACCAAGGAAATCTAGCTAAATTCTGTTTAATCTCACAGGGAAATAAAGTACATTCTCCAAATGAAAAATTACTGAAGAACTATTTCTTTGTAGATTCTGCAATGACATTCTTTAACTAGTGTTGATAACCCATATGACCCTAAATTAGCAGATTGCCTATTTACTTCAGAGCAAAACACAGAAGGCAATTTTTCCTGCCTGCCAGAGTATATGCGTCTCCTCGTTTCCCCAGCAGCTGGCTGGAAGGATGTAAAATCAGAGGGGCAAGAAGGCTTATACTTCCTAATGAGTAATCTACCCAGGAAAGTAAACACAAGACAGGGCTCTAAAGGAGACTGTGGCAGGGCTGCTTACACCGTTGTTTACAATGTACTCTACCGCAGGCAAGATCACACACAGGCACAGGGAGGAGATACCCAGAGGTGGCTCGCACACCTCGAGTTCGCCCAATTGCTGTGATTCCTCTGGCCATAAATAAAACGGCGCACGTTCGTATCTGAAAGTGGCCAGAGAATTCCGGGGACCAGGGGTTATGCTGGCTTGACTTGGTTATTTCAATCTGCCCGAAAGACGACTACTCTATTCCTTGGTCCTCATCAGGGCCAAATTGGGGGTGCCCTGCGCGCTGCACCAGAGACTCTCAGGCGCTGCACGCATCTCTCAGAGGTGCTCAGTAGGGGAGAGGGGACACAGTGAGGCTTCTTCGCAACCCCTATCGGCCCTCGCGGCCTCCTCAAACCAGATTTTCCAGTTAAGCGGATCCCAGGCGATTTCGATAAGCAAGCTCAGCTCAAGTAGCATCAGCTCTGCCATCCCCGCAAATATCGCCAGGCCATCCCCGGAGCGCACGAACGCGCACACAGATAGGCACACGCCGACCCTGCTGCCAATTAACCCTGGTAGTGGAGGTTCCCCCCACCCCACCCCACATACACACCCACCCACCTATACTGCTAGGGGCCTGGCACGTTTAGCCCTTGAGCTCCGATGTGGGACCATCGGCGGGGGCGCGGCGGCACCGACGCTCCGCTGCAGCCCAGAGCCTTCCCTTCACTGGTGAGAAGATGCGGGGCACCTGCCCTCCTACCTGTAACCCAGCCGACCGCCGCCACCAATGCTCTGCCCACCCCGCCCCGGCGCCCCGGCCACCCCGATTCGTGCAACACCGCCCCCCGCCCCGTGCCCACTCCCAACACCGTGCCGCCCCGGGCCACCCACGAAAGTGGCAGCTTTCTCCAGCCAAAAGCGCTTAACAAAGGCCAAACAAGCAGGTCTAAATCAAACTGCCGTGAAAGGGACACAACGGGCGGGGTGCGGGGAGGTAGCGAGGCTCCGCGACTCAGGGGCGCGACCTGGGCAAACGCGGCCACCATGGATGCTCCAGGCAAGCGTCTAGAGAAGATCGCGGCGGACTCACCGCCCCGCAGTCCCCATCACCCCTGAGCCCAGCGCCTCACCCGGTCCCTGTCGGTCCTCCAGCCCTCTCCCGCCTCCAGCGGCACCGGCTCCGGGCCGGTAGAGAGAAGGCGCCCCCTGGTCGGCATTCAGTTCCTACCAGGGGATGATACTGGGGTGAGAGGGGAGGGAAAATTCCCAGGGTGGAAACCGTTCCTATCCCCCAGAGTGTTGGACTGCGAATGCTCCCGGTCAACTCTCCCTTTCATTTCTCTCAGCCGCCAAATCGCCCAATAGCTGGAAAAACCTCGAACCCGTACCAACCCCCAGCGCCCACCAGCCATGAGGTTCCTTTCCCGCCCCGCATCACGATCGGATGAGTGTGTGTGCGGGCGAGTGTGTGAGTGGGAGGGTGAGTGTGCGTGAATCCTGCACCCCCTCGGTTGCCTGCCCCGCGGACGCAGATGCCTGCGCCGGGCCAGGGCCACCACTATCAGGAAGTGTAAGAATAAATTACCTTTCGTAACCGCCGGTCCCTGAGATCGTCCCATCAGTTGGTCAACAACCTGCAGCCCGGTGCAGTTTCCACAATCCAGCCATGGAGCTCGGGGCAAAAGACCGAGCGGCCCCAGCGAAGACACCCCCACCGCACGCGTCCAAGAATGATAGCCAAAGCGCAGAGAAGGCAGCAGGAGGGTAGAGACCCCAGCCAAGGAAACAACAAAAAGTCTTTCCTTCCCCCTTTCTTCTGCTACACAGCCATGAAGAAAAGGGAAGGGGGGGGGAGCAAAATCCAAATGTTTGTCTTCCTTTACGTTTCCTCTCTTCACACACACCAAGGGGGTAAAAACGGAGCAAAGGGGGTGGAGGGTTCAAATGTCTCTTCCAGTCCACAGTTGCACAACTTCGGAGTCAGGCTCTGTCTCCAGCAGCAGCCGAGGGACCCAAGCGGCAGCTATTAACATGCGGCAGTCATAGCTGGGGCTGCTTTTCCTCCCGCTGCCGCTGCCGCTTAAGAAAAGACGCTTCTGGAGAGACCAAAAATGTTCCACCATCCCCCCAGCCGATCTTTATATCCAGTTCTCCCACCCCACCCCCTTTCTTTTTCTTTTTCTTCCTCGTCCTCCCCTTTCCGGCTGAGTGCGGGAGCGAGGGAAAAGGTAGGGGGAGCCGCGAGGGCCAGGGGTGGCTTCTTCTCCGCCAAACCCTCCTCCTCCTCCTCCCGAGGTTGTCTCCCCGCCGAGGGTCTCCTCTCGAGTCCGCAACCTGCGCAGAGAGCTGGAGCCAGGGCCACACAAACTCCTTCCCGGGTGCACAGCGGGGACGCGCGGGCGGAGCGGGCGCCGGGCAGCCGAGGGCTGCGTCCCGGGGGCCGGGGAGCCCAGAGCCCGGAGTGTGGCTGATTAGCTCGCCGGCCGGGCCGGGCAGCTGCGAGCATGTGGGAGCTTCATTGCGCGGCCCCGGGCTTCGCGCCGCCGCCGCCTCGTCGGTCCTGTATCTTCTTCGACTCCCCGAGAGCGAGCAGGGCTCTGGCGCTCTCCAGACACGCACACTCACACACGCGCACACGCGAGCGAGCTCCGGCCAAAGCCAACCGTGCCACCGGCGCGCGCGCACACCCGGAGAAAGAGGACGGAGGCTAAAAGAGAAGAAAGAAAGGGGAGGGGGCGAGTCACAGGCGGCAGCAGCGGCAGCTGCGGGAGCGGAGGCAACGACCAGTACGGGAAAAGCCGGTAGCGGCAGCGGCGGCGCCCACCAGGACCAGCGGCAGCATCTGCACCCCAGCTCCTGGGAACTGGGGCGAGCAGTGCCGGGCGAGCAGACGACCCGGCGACGCGCCGAGAGCCGGTCGGAGCGCGGGCGCGCCGGGGCCGTGCAGCCTGCGTGCGGCGGACGCAGCCGGGGCCCGAGCCGAGGCCAG
This sequence comes from Orcinus orca, assembly GCF_937001465.1. Classification (NCBI taxonomy): domain Eukaryota; kingdom Metazoa; phylum Chordata; class Mammalia; order Artiodactyla; family Delphinidae; genus Orcinus; species Orcinus orca. The sequence goes on from NC_064562.1 coordinate 74,630,914, forward strand.
AATGAGCTGCGGGCGGGCGAGCTCCGAGAGCGCCGAAAGCCGAGGAGGGGGCTTGCGCCGGAGAAAGGGGTGGCGGGAGGCAAAACCCGGATCTGGAGTGCGCTCGGGCTCCGCCGCGCGGGCTCCACCTAGCAGCTCGACAAACGCTTGGAGGTGGGAACGAGAGAGCTGCTACAAGAGGCTTTCCTTTCAGGGTTTGTCAAACAAAGGGTACCTCTCCTCGCGGCTTTGAGACAAGCTTCTCTCTCTCTCTCTCTGGCTCTCTCTCTCCCCGCCCCCCCCCCCTTAGCCTTCCCTCTTCCCTCTCCCCTCTTTCTCTCTTTCTTTCCCCCCTCCCTCTCTCCCCTCTTCTCTTCCTCCTTCATTCCACACCAGGTGAGTAAACGACGTCAGATTGAAAGTACTGCCAGTGTCTCTTTTTACAGGTACAGATTATTCAATATTTTCATTATGCAGGTACCGAGTCCCAGTGCGTTTTCTGCCTTTGGTCCATTTTATGTTCCTTCAAACTTACCTCAGCGTGCAAGTTCATTGCAGCCGTTAAAGTGCCTTCTGATAATCGGATGTGGGGATTCAGTGACTTTATTTTACATCGATAAAAATTACCATAATGGATACAGAAAGGTGCCGATTCCAAAGCAATGCCTTGTGATAGAGGAAAAGTCTGTTCAAGTTAACTGAGTGACCTTGGTCAGTTACTGAACCCCTTTCTGCCTTCTTTGTAAATGAGAGGGTTAAGTAGGTAATTTCTAAGGTCTTGTCCTGCTCTAAAATTTCATAATCTGAAATGGCTAAGGTGTTATTTTCTATATCAGTACATTCGGGTTACCATTACAGGAGAAACTAAGATTTATTATATGCATCCAACAAGCACATTATATCCAAATTATATTTGAATGTATATAATATATTCAGAATGATCTAATGCTCTCCCAGTTCTTAGGGAGGTAGAGTCAACATATGAAGAACATAAGACCTCATTCGAATTAACAGACCATACCCAGTACCAGTGACTATGAAAATCTCATTCAGTCTGCAAAGCTCAATTCCAGTACCAACTGCTCCAAAGATCCTTTTCTCACCAAACCCATTCAAAATAATCACCCCTTCCATTATATTCCCTTTGATTGTATCTCTACAGAACACCTATTTCATTCTGCTTTTTTCTTGTTCTTTTAAAATTATTAGTTGCTTGTCTCTATGCCTCTTCGCATTATAGGATCTTCCTGGAATCTAAATTACAAATTTTAATCATCTGTATAACATAAGATTAATCTGTATCCACAATATTTTGCACGTTATAATTCTTTTTATTTTTAAAAAAATGGGAAAGAGATTTAATGATATTGCTGAATTCTGACCAACTAAATGTTCACAGGCTCAAGTTAGGCTACTTGAATTTGCCTATTATGGGGCATCTATGAATTCCCCTGAGTACTTAAACAAAATATGAACTGACATCTGGAGTCACTTGTTACTTAAATAATTTTGGAAAGAGTAGACTCCAGCCAATTGTGACAAGAGGCTCTTATTTGTAAAGGAGGCAAGATGGAAACTACTCAATTCATCTCCCAAATGTATATATGTAGAAAAGTAATAAAATAATAGAATATAGAATGAAAGGTGCTATATAGATATTAAATGTTATTAGTGGTAGCAGCAGAAATATAAATAAACAGCACCTATAGACCAATTTTTAGAATCAGACTTATCACAATATGGCAGGTCTGGTAGGATATGTGAAAGGAATAAAATTTCGATATATAATTAATATATTTATCAAAACATGAAAGATATTAACTGAAAAGTAAGCATATTGAGTTAAATAAATAATTTAAAGTATTCACCACAGAGGAGTTGACTACAAATAAGCAAAATTACAAGCAGAATAATGAGGGAGAAAGAACCAAAAAGGAAAAAAAAAAGTGAATAAAAATAACTGATGGTTAAATAAAAGCAGTGGAAAGAAAGAATAGGTTTATACAACTTAATCAAATGTCAAGGTAGCAATTTTTACAGCAACTACCTGTATTTTAGGTTCAAACTTCATGCTTCTAAATCATTTTTAATCTGATGGGCATAGTCTTCTCTATTTGATTTAAGATACAAAGTGTCAATACTCCATTGCCAGGAAATCCATGACTCTTGCCAATATTTTTCTAAGGTGAACCTTCCACAAAAATACACTCAAATAAAATACTGTGCCCTCTTTGCTACCCAACTATATTGAACACCTTCTACTCAGTGACAAGATAGTATAGCAGATGATGTTTGAGCAAAGATGCTATTATACGTGGTAGCTCTGTGTGCTAGAGTGGTTTTTAAAAAAGATCACACTGTCAACTTCAACTCCATTAAAAGTGAAAAAAATCAATATTTGTAAAATGGAAAAGAACCCCTCCCCCAATTTTTTAAAAAAGCTGAGTAGCCAATCAAATAAGATAACCACAATTAAAATGTTTTAATAATTTTAAAAATTTCCTGACCAAAGGATTTTTTCAAGTTAATAATTAATATATTAAAATCTCCAATACATGTAAGTTAGGAAAAGAACATGGATAACATGTTCACAAAAAAAATTCAAATGGCCAATATATGAAAGGAAAAATGTTCTGCCAATATAAATCCAATACATAAAAATATATAAAATTAACTATAATTTTATAATTAAATAAAAAATATATAAAATTACCAGATCCATCATGTTTCATGTTTCACTCATGAAATTAGCTGAAAACTAGCAGTCCCCTACTAATAAACTCTAACAAAAGTGTACTGAGACAGGCCTGCCTCTATGCTAGTGATGTACACTGACACAATTTTTCTGCAAAGAAAGCTGAAATTATGTCAACTGCCTTATAGAATATATATGTCATTAATCCACAGTTTCTATTTACAGATATCACTTCTACAGAAATAAACAGAGGTATGGACAAGGATTTTGTACAGTGATACACACCTCAGTTGTAATCGTTATATAAGGGAAGTAAGTATGTAAGATATGTTTTTGCATACTCAGTAAATGCCCTCACCTGATTGGAATTGGTAGTTATTCAGTTAGTGGGGGGAAAAGTTGGTTAAAGCAAACAAAATTTTTTTGAATGATCTGTATATTCTATATTAGTTAGAATTCATTTTGGCTGCGAGCAACAGAAACACAAAGCAACAGTAAACAAGATAAAAGTTTCTTTCTTTCTCAGGTTAAAGTGTAGCAGTTAGTGATCCTGGGCTCTTGTGGCCCTAACAAAGCATTCCAGCCTGAAACAGACAACTTCCTTAACTTCTTGCTCAGCCACGCATGGCCATTATTCCCAATTCCAGTTCTAGCAATCATGCCTACATTGCAGGAGCAGAGAAGAAAAGGAGGAAAAGAAAGGCATACTCACACCCAGACATTTTCCTAAAGTTTCACGCACCATTTGCCCATTCATTTAATCCTCAGAAATGGTGAGCTGGTAACACTTAGCTACAAGGATAACAAGAAATGTTGACTATTCCAGGCAGTCATGAGTCCAACTGAAAATCAGGATTCTTTCATGATTTAATTCTTCCTCAGCCTGCGACTTGACATTGTGCACCACCCTGGGCTGAGCTTTGCATACTTTAGGTTTTCAGTAACTAAATGAATCCCTACTGCAGACAGTAGACAATGCCACCTTCAATGTAATGACCTTCTATTTCAACCAGACGTAAACTTTCACAAAATTACTGAGCTTTTGTCGTTGGGAAAAATACTCCCTAATAATCAATTATCAGCAGTTACAATCTTAAATGCTACTGGGCCTAGATACACTGACAAATCAAGGTAATCAGGGGTAAATCACACCTGCAAAGCAGGCAGCAAAGCTTAATACTCAGATTCCTAGTATGCCATGGTATGGTTAGAATTCCAAGGGGTCTTGGGTTCATTAGAATAATGACTCAAGTGTAGATTATATATATATATATATGATCAGAACATATTTGACTGACTAAGGGATAGTTTAATTCGAAGAAGTATCAAGTGATGCTCTCTAATCCTTGGGATGTACATCAAAGGACCTATTTTAAAAGATTGTAAAATCTTACCCAGGTTATATACCCCTGCTGATTTGGTATCATCTATTCTCACCTTGATTCAAACAATTCACCCTTACTCTTTTTCAATCCAAAAGAGGATCTGTGTATTCTACATTCTAAATGACCTGGAAATTTATCTATAGATCTAGATAAAGCAAATCTAGATCTAGATTTTTTTTTATAAACAGCTTCTCCTAACTAAGTGTTTAACATTTTTTTAATATCCTGACTTCTTTTCTTTTCAATGGAAGAGTCTCTTTCGACTCCTTTTCATAATTTCTGTAATGTTTGCATATATGCTTGCCAGTTCTGGATGACTATGAAAGGAACAACAAGCTTCTTTTTTTTTCTGTAACTATCCCAGCTACTTTGTCTTAGATCCCACAATTAAATTACCTTTCATAACTTTAAATTAGCTTGAACACCAAATGCTTTAAGCCACTTACTGTAAATGTCAGCAATAGAACACTGGTTCTTGGAGAAGTACTCAGCACTCATACAAACATAGTTGCCTTAAAAAATATCACATCACAATGTCTAGATTCCAGACTCTAGAAATATGAAAATATTCAAAAACCCAACACTGTTTTCTTAAGGTCTCCCTCTTGTAAAGGCAAATGTGCTTATATGTTACAAATGAAAATATCATGGTCAACCAGATATTTAATAATGATTGTTGGGGCCTGGAACAGAAGGGAAAGACTCTGTTCCTTTGTAAAATATTGCTACCCTGTTGGGCTCTGCTCCTCAACCCTGTTCTTTTAAGACTATAGTAGACACCAATAGGAGATACCGGACTCATAATTACTCCCTCTTCTCTGAGCGTGGTTCCTGTACATGTAAGTATGAGGAGGCTTTGTCCATACTTTTGGCCCTGTCCCTTGGCCATGTTTGATCCAGGCAAGGGGAGCTGACCCAAACTTGGCTAACCAGAATCCTTTCCTAGGCGTTTTCAGACCATACTATGCAAAGGGTCTCAACATCCTTGATGGTGGAGGATGCTATTCATGGCCACATTTTCTGCTATATGGTGCTGTCTAAACATGACATAGTACAATATTTTCCTGGAGAAAGCAATCAGATTTTTAAAATACTGCTAGCCTTAATCAGAAATGCCTTTTTCTTTTGCATCTGTATCTAAACTCACAAATAAGATGTACACAAAGGGAATATTCTACATAGACATGTTGTTATAGTGTGAATATACAGTCTGTGTTATGGTGGTGATATCTAGGAAAGTAGGTTCCTTATAAGATTGCCTGCTGGATTTTCCTGAAAGCTGAGCTCATAGAAGGCATATTGAATTATTCTTCTTGGAATGTTGGTCATATTATTTTTGTAGTACTCCCAGTTAGATGATTTTCTCATTTCTGATATCTGCTTCAACCATACACCTCACCTATTTTCTTAATAAAAGCAAAATGAAGAGTGGTAGGAAGAATAATAATTATTGCCTACTTTAAAATACAGTGCTCAGGATCATATTAGATAGTCAATAAGATATTCAGTAAATGTTTGGTGAATGAAATAATTCAAGCCAAGTGTTATATGATATATGTTATAAAATACATAAGATGTATCTGTTAAATTATGTCTGATTAATATTAATATATCTATCATTCTATTAAGATTATATATTAATAGAATTTATATATCTAAATGAGAGCTACCAAATTTAAATTAGTCACCTTGACTAGGGGAGGCTGCCATTGCTCAAAACAAATTGAACCCTTCTGAAATAATTTTATGCTATGGCATGCTTTGGAACAGCCTTGAGATATTAGCAAATCTCTTGCTTTTAAAGCACTCTTTCTTTGGCTAATGGTTTAGCATCCACTGGAAAAAAATCACTTGCATTAAAGAACTGGAAAAGAGCTTGGAAATCATCTAATTAGCTATCAAGCCAGGAGAAAATATGTTTTTTTGTTCAAAATAAATAAATTATGACTAATTTTTTATGTAGGTTAATTTTACACTACAACTCCTTTAGTGTAATGACCCTCACCTTCTATGGGCAAGGCCTAATCCTCCCAAGAAACCAGCAACATAGGTATTATTTCTACTTTATTAATAATGATACTAAGATTCAGACAGTATAATATCTTTCTCAAGACTGAACATTCAGTAGAATACACCATTGAAACAAGTTTATCTTACTAAACCTCTGCCAACATTGGTAGAGATCCTACATGCAAGTTTTTACAATGAGAACCTTCCTCCTTGGTTACAGTTCATTGGATCAGGAAGGGAAGGAGGTAAGTTGCTTGATTAGCGGGATAATCAAGTCTTTTTCCCAGGGAAGTTAGAATTGGGGTTGAGAGAGTCATTGTTTCTTTTCCTCAGTAGGCCATGTTAGCTTCCAAGCTGTGGTGTGGCCCTTTTTTCCCTGCCATTTTAATTCGAGAATCAGAGGTGGTTTGCATTTGATGGAAAACCTGGACTAGTCTATCATCAGTTGAACTTGCCTTTAGGCACCCAACAAAAGTGAAGACAATGATGATCTGCAGAAAGGAGCATAAAACACATGCACAGAGAAGAGCCTACATGAAATGCAGAGAGATTTTAGATGGCTTTCTGGACATGGGTTCTATTTCTTTCCTAAGATTCAGCTACATTTCTGTACCTAGTTTCTGGAAAACAGCCCTTGAGGTGTTATAGTGGTTTCCCCTTTTTGATGAAGCCCATATAACTTTGTCATAGTCATCAGTGGATTTTGTCTGGTCATTTCCCTCTTCCTACTTTTGGAAACAGCCTGCCTACTCCTTGGTGTCCTTTTCCTCTGCACTTTATATATTGGTAATGATCTGCCTGTTGTGGTACCCAGCCCACATAGGGAAAGCAGATGATCCAGGCCAAATCACATACTGTAATCGTCTCTACCCAGTGATTTGTTATAGATGGTCATATGAGTTAAGCCGGGCTATTTAGAGTCCTTCCCTGCAATTTTTAAAATATGAACACTGGAGTAGAGAAAATTTACCTCCTTCTCTGGTGTGTTTTCAAGTTGGAATGGTTTAAATCTCAAGTATTTATTTATTTATTAGTTCATTAGTTAGTTATGTTATTCCAAGCTGTCTCTCAGAGATTTAACAATTAGAAAAATAAAATAATAATTTTCTCACAAAATGGTGAAAAGATTAAATGTATATATGTCAACAGCTTGGTATAGTCTTACCATAAGTTATTCAATTTATATTTTAATAAGATATATTAGTTATACTTACGTGAAATGTCATGAAATAAAATTCCAAATCTATACGGTACATCTTTCACTAAAGTATGCATACTGTGTTTCTGATTCTCTAATGGTTAAGAAAACCCTGGATTAGGAATCTAAACTGAAGGGGGGCAGAGGGGCTAGTATACAGGCATCTTTGTTCCTTTCAAATTTTCAGAGATCCAGGCTAATGGACACTCCTCCATCTTTAACACATGGCTTTTGCCATTGCACTGGGCAGACCGTGGGGATGATTTCTTAGCATTTTATTTATGGGCCTGCATGATCCTTATCACAGCTCAGATTCCATTCACGAGAACTCAGTCATATGGCTACACTAACTGTAAAGTAGGTTGGCAAATGTGGTCTAGCTTTGGATCCAGGAAGAAATTGTTGTGAGTCTGATAAACAACTATGCAGTTCTTGCCACACACTCTCTTGGTGGTATTGAAATATAGCAAAGTGTAAAAGAATATTCAGAATTGTGTAGTACCATCACTGCCACATAATTGAAGTAATATTTAGGCCATATGACACAGTACAAAGAACACAGGACATGGATTCAGAAGACCATATTTTCAGTCTTGTCCTTACCATTAACTCCCTGAGTATTGGGCAAGTCAGTTGATATTTCTAGGCTTTATTTTCCCTATTGGAAAAATTAGTGTTTTAAAATATCCATCCTACATACATTACAAGGTTAATGTAGCCACCAAATTACATATATTATAAATTTAGAGGGCTATGCAAATGGAAGATCCTTGCTAGGATACACACACACACACACACACACACACACACACACACACACACACACACACACACACACACACACACACACACACACACACACACACCACAGACTACACCATTTATATACACAGAATTCCGTGCGCTGTACTCTGATTCCCATGTTTTCCCATGCTGTCTGAATCTCTCTTCTATCATTGTAGTATCCCCTTCTGGAGATGTTTTGATGCACCTTGCATATTCCTTCTCCCAGGACCAAGTATTCATTTCCACAGCCTGAAGAATGTAAGCTCACAGATGAGTTCCTCAAATATTTCCCTCCCTTTGCTGAAGGGAGATGTCTTACTCAAGATTATGTTCCCTCCCCAGGAACCTAGTTCAATACCTGCCTTTCACAGGGATACTTATGGTAGGCCCATTTCCTACTTCAAGTTGACTCTGAAGGACCATCTCACATTCAGTGAACCCCCACTGAATTGCCCGAGTGCCCTATGAGCTCCAGTGTTCCCTCTGTGCAGTTCTGAGTCCCTCATTCCCCCCACCACAACCCCATTCTCACCCCGTATTGTTTCTGAGAGCACTTCTGGATGAACCTTCTGTTTACAATTCTCCATCTTAGAATCTGCTTCCCAGGACACTTGACCTAAGATAGCTTCCTAGTTCCTACTCTTGCCCTTTCTATAGTTTATTTTTGACACTCAGCCAGAGACATGCTGTTAGAACAAAGTGACTGTGTTAGTTTCCTAGAGCTACTGTAACAAAGTACTGCAAACTGGGTAACTTAAAGATACAGAAGTCTATTGTCTCACAGTTCTACTAGAAGCTGGAAATCAAGATGTCAGTAGAGCTGTGATCCCTTTGAAACTCTGGATAGAATCTTTCCTTGCCTCTTCCTAGCTTCTGATGGTGGCCGTCAATCCTTGGCCTTCCACAGTTGGCAGCTACATCACTCCAAATTCAGCCTCTGTCATCACATGGCATTCCTGGGCGTCTCTGTCTTCACATGGTGTTTTCCTTTTCTTATGAGGACAATGGTCATATTGGATTAGGACTCACCCTATTAACCTCATCTTAACTTGATTGTATCTACAAAGACCCTATTTCCAAATAAGATCAAAGACACAAGTACCTGGGGTTAGGACATCAATATAACATTTTAGGTACTCAATTTAACTCCTAACAGTGGCCTTGCCTTAAATCCTCCGGTTTTTCCCTTATCACTCAGAGAAGTCTGAAGTGGCTGGCAAAGCACTATACAGTCTGCCCCCCGACACTTCCACAGCCTGATCTTCAGCTCCTCTCCCCAGAGATCACTTTGCTGCAGCCATAATAGCCTCTCTGTTGCTTGTCCACATTCCAGGCACACCCCTATCTCAGGGCTTTGCATCTGCTTATGTTTGCACCTAGAACGCTCTTCACCTAGAGGTCTGCACTGCCTTTTGCCTAACTTCCTTCTGGTCTGTGCACAACTGTTGCTTCTCAGTGATGCTTTCTCTAACCTCTATTTAAAATTTCAAACAGTCTTATCCCACACTCTACCACACTTCCTTTTTTTTTTCTCCACAGAACTTCTCACTCTCCAATATACCACATAATTTACTTGTTCACTTGTGTTTATTACAGGTCTACAATATAACTTATGTGATCTCAAGGCATTTTTGCTTTAATAGTCCCCTTCCTCCATAAAAAATATTTTAAATTATATTTTATGGATGCATTGGTATAAAGAAAAATATAATCCAGGATGGATGCATTATTATAACATTCATATTTTTCTTCTGATTTTAAAATAAATTAAAATTAAAACATTTTTGTGGGCCCTTAGAAGTACCATGGGCCTTAGGCTCTGTACGTAATGGATAAGTTGGCCCTGGTTTATAAATATCTCCCCAGCAGAATGTAAGCTCTTGGAGGATGAGAACTTTTTCCATTTTGCTCATTGATATTTCCCCAGCAAGTAAAACAGGGCCTGGCCTATAGCAATGTTCAATAAATATTTGCTGAACATATGAATGGCAAAAAATATCATTTTGGTTTTCCATTAGAATTAGTTTTCCATTCCTTTAGTGAAATTGGTTTTGTGTGGCCTAACCTAGAATGTACTGTTACTTCCACTTCAACACTTAAATCTTCAAGAATAATTCTGCAATAGACCAACCAGCCTTTGAACTAACTGCAGGACTCTAGCCTTACACAGCTCATGCAAACCATGGGAAGCGATAGTAAGTGAGTTGGAGGAATTACTTTTCTGTAGCCCACCTTGGTTCACTGGCAAGTTATATACTCTGTTGGAAAGTAATTACAAATATTATGAGAGACATATTTTGAAATTAAAAAAAATCACTTGAACAATTATAAGAAAAATTTTGCTGGTATCTTGAGATAAACCCTAATCTTGAAATAACTTCTACGTAACAAAATAAATCATTAAAAAAACTTAAGATAATTTTATAGAACTAAACTAGTGTGGTTGCCGTATTACAGAGATTTATTTTAATGAAAAAGAAAAAAAACCTCTATGAAACTCGTGGCTCTCAGGTGGTAGAGCAAGGATAAAAAAATGACTAAATTTGATTTGTATTTATTAGAAAAGCAGAGATCAGACCTCCAATTTGATTTGGAAAAACTGAAGTTAAACTTGCAGGGGTATAAATATTGCTTATTTTGTACTGAAGAATCCTGGTACTTATGAATTTCTTAGGATAAAAATCACTGAAATGCTTTTGAGAAGAAATATTATCTCATGGGAGGCAAAAATCATTACAGTGCCGCATACATTTATTAATACTCAGAATATTTAAAGGTACAGCTGATCAGAAACCTTCATGATTATTTCCTTACCCTATCTGGAACTACTATAAAATTTCCCATTTGTCCTACCTTCCACAGCCTTATGTGTCTTCCTTGGAACTTGGCTAATATTCAATATTCAGTTAAATATGTCTGTCCTTCATTAGACTGTTGGGGAAGCAGTTACAATTTATTTTAGTACATATATTACCCAGCAAGATGCCTTTCATATTGAATAGATATTCATTGAGTGAACTGTTGAATGTGAAATAATTTTAAAACTATAGACAGAGTTATTTTCTTAAGGTTGTTTTCATTGTATAAATATTTAGGAAATTCTTTCCTTTGAGGGTTTCTTTCTTTCTTTTTTTTTTTTTTTTGCCTCTGAGTCCTTGTGGGATTTTTTTTTTTTATTCAAACAGAAAGTCACAAAAATTATAATCATCCTCATCAGTTCAGTCAGTCCCATGTAATTAATTTTTTTTTCATCTTGATCTTTTGTTAGCACTTTTATGAATTCATCAGTTTTCCATTAGAGTTCTGAAAATGCTTATTCGTTCAGTTCAGCAGTATAGTCAGTACCTGATACAAATGTCTTTCATTTACCTATTTAAGGTAGGGAGTCCAAAGCCCATCAGAGCAGAGCAGTATTATTTATCTAATACTTGCCTAGAAACTTGCTGGGAACATTATATACATGATCTCATTTAACAATAAAAACAACTCAGAGATATAGGAGTTATTTACATCATATTGTAAATTTAAAAGGCCAAGGGCTAGCTAACTTTCTCAAGGTCAGCCAATAAGTCAAAGGGCTGAATTCAAACCCAAACCTATCTATTTCCAAAACCTATGTTCCTGGACTTCCCTGGTGGTGCAGTGGATAAGAATCTGCCTGCCAGTGCAGGGGACACGGGTTCTATTCCTGGTCCGGGAAGATTCCACATGCCGTGAAGCAACTAAGCCCGTGCGCCACAACTACTGAGCCTGCGCTCTAGAGCCCGCGAGCCACAACTATTGAGCTCGTGCATCTAGAGCCTGTGCTCCACAACAAGAGAAGTGACCACAAGGAGAAGTCTGCACACCACAACAAAGAGTAGCCCCTGCTCTCCACAACTAGAGAGAGCCCGCGCACAGCAACGAAGACCCAACGCAGCCAAAAATAAATTAATTAAAAAAACAAAAAACCCTGTGTTCCTCCACCTACATCTTCACATTAGCAAAAGATCAACTCTACAAAATAATGTCATTTCAGAACAGAGCAATCTTTTTAAGCAAGATGTTGAAAGATAACATAATGAATTTTTATAAAATAGCTGAAATTTTAACTTAGTAGCCTCTACATTAAAAATAATAATTCTGAAACAATGGTTTTTGCCAGAGAGACCTATATGAAAATGAGGAATATATTCCTAGGGAAAATGTAGACATTTACTGTGACAGATATTGGTCCATAGGATTTTATATCATTTTAAAATCTGTATTTTGTCATGTCCAGTTTAATTGTGAAAATGATTCTACCACTTTTATCTTCTTTGTGCTTCTTTACCTTATGTAATTATTATTATTATTATTTTTAAACATACAAGCTCCATCCTTTATTTTATTTTATTTATTTTTTGCTGCGTTGGGTCTTCCTTGCTGTGCACGGGGGCTACTCTTCGTTGCAGTGCGCAGGCCTCCCATTGCAGTGGCTTCCCTCATTGCGGAGCGTGGGCTTTAGGCACGCGGGCTCCAGCAGCTGTGGCCCGCGGGCTCAGTAGCCGTGGCTCACGGGCTCTAGAGTGCCGCCTCAGTAGTTGTAGCGCACGGGCTTAATTGCTCCGCGGCACGTGGGATCTTCCCGGACCAGGGCTCGAACCCGTGTCCCCTGCATTGGCAGGCGGACTCCTAACCACTTTGCCATCAAGGAAGCCCACCTTATGTACTTATTTATTCCTGCCTGTTTCCTTTAGTCTTATATGTCCCATCTTCACTTGCATTGCTGATTTTTTTCTGTCTTATTTCTATGAATTCATTATTTATCCAAAGTTTTTTATATCTTTTTTTTTTTCCTCCTGAAAGACCTTATTATAATACTATCTGTGTGGTTTTAAAAAGTTTCTATGTAGATTCATGCAATGTTTCTTCTCAGATTTCAGAGCTAGGGAAATACCTCTTTTCTGATCATTTGGTTTTCTACTTATTAGCTATTGAGAGCTGTGTATCCTATTATGTTCCCATTTTGCTTTGAATGCCTGAAAGATAAGCATCTGGTTTTGTGCACAATAGCAATAGTTTCCCTAGACTTTGTCATCTGGGATGATTATTGTTCCCATCATTACTTGTCTGTTGTCATTATTTACATGATGTTATGGTTTTGTTATTTGTGACCTTAATTTGTATAATACCTCCCTTTCCTATTGAAGATAAGGAAGAAAAAGAGAAAAAGACGAGAAAGACACTGAAAGAGAAAAAAGGAGACGTGAGAAATTTTAACATTTTAACAATTTTACTTCAATTCTGGCTCTGCCTAGTTTTCTTCAGTTTAAGTTAATGATTTCTGTCTTGATTCACTGAACAAGCTCTTGCTCTGTATCCAACTTGGAGTAGCTGGGACAGCTGCTTTACTTTTTTGTGCTTGACTACATGTCTTCATATTTCATTTCCTCTGGGAATGAAGCATTTCTTTATTTTGATAAACTTTTTTTACAGTCTCTCTTCTTCGCAGATTGGAGCCCTTCTAAAGGCCAGATCTACATAGGTGGTCTTGTTACCCTTGGCCAGATAGACCCAATTCTGAATGTGAACCTCTCTGTTCATCTGTCTGTTGCTATGTATATATATATATATATATGCATGCATACCTGCATGTACACAGGTGTATATACACACACATACATTCATATTAATGGTATTAAAGTCCAGTAGGAAGTGCTAATGTGTATTTACATCAATGCTAATCACTTTTCTGGGCTGTTCCTGTTACCTGTCCCATGTTTTAGTTGGTTGACTTTTCCTCTACTATTTGCCTTTCAAGGTCCCTTTTACAACTCAGCATCTATGTCTAGTTTGAGATTAGACCCATCACTGCCAGCCTCAACCCATGGCAAATATTCCTTTTGTTGGTGGGAAAATCTAGTTTTGTTTTAAATTATTTTATCTCTATAAAAATTTAGAAAGAAACATCACTTTATAGCCCTTTAGTTTGGTTTGGAGTTTGATTCTAGGTTGATAGTAGATTAGATCAACTACATGCATGTACATACATAAGTATATATATATATATATATATATATATATATATATATTCTGCCTCGTCCAATAAAAAGAATATTCATTTCTATATATTAATTGTGCCACTACATATTTTTCACCTCTAATTCAATTCATCAGAACTTTACTGGGTCTCTACTGTGTACAGGGCACTAGGCTAGCTCCACAGTAATACATATGAATAAGACATAAAGTTTATTCTTTATGGAGTCACAATCTATGTCGGAGACAAAAATAGCTGTAATATAAGCAGGTGGAGATACGGATCTTGACAGTGATTCAAATTCTGTGACTTAAAATGTTTCCTAGTGACACACTCCTGGGTTATACCTAGGGATTTGTGTGAGTTCCAGAGCTCTAGCTGTCACTGTGACCTTTTTCTTCCTACTTGCTGGTGGTGGTGGATTGTTTTAGGAGTAATCTTGAATTCAAACAAATGTATGCTTGATATGTGAAACTGAATAAGTTAGTTTCTCTGTAACTCATTTCCTTACTAATAGTATGTAGTCATATGTATTTATTAAATGAATTAATACATATAATGTATGTGCCTGACATAAAGCCATTCTAGGGGATACAGTGATGTACAAGACAGACAAGTTTCTGTTTCATAAAGATTAAATTTGAAAGGACAACCATACTGGTCAAACTATAGTAACATATAGTTATATACACAATACATAGTATATTATAGTAATATTTTATGTCATTATGATAGCATATTGGAGAGATTATTTAATTCAATATATTCTATATATTTTCTTTATGTATACAGGTAATAAAAAGTGAAATTTTCTTGCATCACCCAGAAATCAAAGTGGCAAAGATATTGTTATCACCAAGTGTTACATATATGTTTTTAATGTTTTACCTCAAGGTAAAGAATGCAATATAGTAAGTGTATTTGGCAACTTTCACTCAATGCAGAGATGTCACAGTTAATATAAAATGTTGCTTGATTTGACATTCCGCTGATTCTTGAGTGTGGCAGTTGATAAGAATACCAAAGTTCCTAATATGCTGTGTCTTAGGTTTTAAATCACCTTCTGGCTCCTCTATTATCTCTGAACTTAATAAGGACATTATACTCTGTGTTTTCCAGATCTCATAAAGTGTAAGGAGATGTAACTTAATGTGTTGGAGGAAGGAGTTAATAGATACCTCAGAATAGCTCCTTTCATCCTGATTACACCGCATGGGACTTTAACAGAGATCATACTCTTCTCCAGCAGCTGGACCCCAGGGTAACTTCTGAGAAATGCTGACCTCTGGACTGGCTTTATGCAGAGATAAAAGAAATGTGTGTGTGTTTTAAAAGCAGTGATTAAAGATTTGTCAGGATTTCTACAATTTTTTCATCATTTGCTCAAACCTATGGGTATGACAAAGTGAATCACTAGAAGCCTTTTTTTAAAAATGTAAACAACGAAGATACTCTTAATGATGTGTTAAGAAGTTTCAAAGCAGTAACTTAAAATTTGTTTTCCTAAACTTTTTTTAAATTGAGGTATAGTTGATGTACAGTATTATGTTATTTTTCAGGTGTACAACCTACTGATTCAACATTTAAATACATTATGAAATGTTTACCACAATAAGTCTATTAACCATCTGTCACCATTCAAAGTTATTAGAGTATTTTTGACCATATTCCTTATGCTGTATATTACTTCCCTGTGAATTATTTATTTTATAACTGGAAGTTTGTACCTCTTAATCCCATTTACCTATATCATTCAACCTCTCATCCTCCTGCCCTCTGGCAATAGCCAGTTTGTTCTCTGTATTTATGAATCTGTTTCTGTGTTGTTTTGTTGTTTGTTTGCTATTTTTAGATTCCACATATAAGTGGAGTTATGCAGTATTTGTCTTTCTCTGTCTGCCTGATTTCACTTAGCATAATACCCTCCAGTTCCATTCATGTTGTCACAAATGGCAAACTTTTATTCTTTTTTATGGCTGAGTAATACCCCATTATATATATATGTATATATATATACATATATATAATAAATATTAATATATAATAAACAGTATATAGTAAATATTATATATATAAAATAAATCACATCTTCTTTATCCATTCATATATCAATGGACACTTAGGTTGTTTACATAGCTATTGTAAATAATGCTGCAGAGCATAGGGTGCATAAACCTTTTCTAATTAGTGTTTTTGTTTTCTTTGGGAAAATATTCAGAAAAGGAATTGTTGGATCATATGATAGTTCTATTTTTAATTTTTTGAGGACCCTCTGTACTGTCTTCCAGAGTGGCTGCTCCTTTTACATTCCTTTTTCTCCTCATCTTCACCAATGCTTGTTATTACAGACTAGTTTTTAAAATCATTTTGCTCAGTGAGAAAACAATGTGAATGTAGATATACTGGGCCTCACCTCACTTACCTGTATACAAGGGTAATAAAAGAAAGTACTTGTGAAGATTAAAGAAGTTAATATATATGAAGTGAAGTGCTTAGAAAAATATTTAACACATAGAAAGTGCTAGAAAGCTTTCTATATATAGAGAGAGATAGAGAGAGAAAAATATATATATATACACACATATGCTATTATCCTTAATTGTTTAAATGCAAAGTACCTAAGTAATTATAAAATAGCTGCTTGAAGGATATATATATATACATATACATCAAAATGTTAATGATAGATCTCTGGGTTATGTGATTACAAGTAATTTTCTTTTCCTTTCTTACTATCTGTGTTTTGTAAATTTTCTATGATCGATATGTATTTTACTGGATGTGGCCAAGATGTTGGAGTAGGAAGAACCTGAACTTACTTCCTCTTACAGGCACACCAAAATTACAACTCTTTAGAAAACAACTACGAGGATGACCTGAAGACTAGCAGAAAGGATTTTCCACATCTAAAGATATAAAGAAGGAATCGCAGCAAGGTGGATAGGAGGGAGGGGTGGAGATGCGGTAGAGACAATACCTACACCCGCAGGTAAGTGACCCACAGAAGGAAGGATAATTACAATTGCAGAGGCTCTCCCCAAGGAGTGGGAGTCTGAGCCCCCTGCACAGGAAGAGAAGCCCCCAGAACATCTGGCTCTGAAGGCCAGAGAAATTAGCATACAGGAGAGCCAGAGGTCTGTAGGAAACAGAGACTCTATTCTTAAAGGGCAGGTACAAAATCTCATATGCTCCAAGTCTCAGCAATTAGGCAGTAATTTGAAAGGAGCCTGGGTAAGAGCTACTTGCTGATCTTGGAGAGTCTCTTAGAAAGGGAAGAAGCAACTGGGGCTCCCCCTGGGACATAGATGTTGGTGGCAGCTATTTTGGGCAGCTTGTTCTAGCAAGAGGACACCAGTGCTTGAAAGCACCATTTTGGAGTCCTCCCTCTAGCCTATTAGTGCTGAGGACCTACCTGCCCACCAGTGGGCTGGCAGCCACCACATGACGTAGGACCTGGCAACCAACTGGGCTGGGGGTCATTTCTGCCTACCATCATGCCCATAGTGGTCAACCTGCCACAGCAGAAGAGCCCACCCAGCCAAGCTAAGGGGCAGTCCTAGAGCATCTAGCTCTGGTGACCAGAGGGGAATGTGCTGCTGGTTCCCATAGAATGTCTCCTACACAAGGCCACTTTTCCAAGATTGGGGAACATAACCAACCTACCTGATACATACAAAGAAATTCAGATAATTAGGCAAAGTGAGGAGATAGAGGAATATGTTCCAAATGAAGGATGCTCAGCAAATTTGGGAGAAGAATGGGTGAACACAGTGAAAAGTTTAACAAAGAGAAAAATATAAAGAAGGGTCAAACAGAGCTGAAGAATTCAATAACTGAAATAAAAACATGCCAGACAAAGTCAAGAGTAGATTAAATGATGCAGGGAACAGATCAGTGAACTGGAAGAGGGAGTAGTGGAAATCACTCAAGCTGAACAAAAAAAAATTTTTTTCAAACGAACATAGTTTAAGAGACTTCTGAGACAACATCAATCACACTAACAATTGTATTACAGAGGTCCCAGAAGTTGAAGAGAGAAAGAAAGGGGCAGAGAACTTATCTGAAGAAACAGAAGGTGAAAAAGTGCATAACCTGGAAAAGGAAACAGACACCCAGGTTCAGGAAGCATAGAGAGTTCCAAATAAGATGAACCCAAAGAGGTCCACACTGAGACACATTATAATTAAAATGGCAAAAATTAAATATAAATAGAGAATCTTAAAAGTAGCAAGAGAAAAGACACTAATTATGTACAAGGGAACTCTCATAAGATAAATAGCTGATTTTTCAGGAGAAACTTTGCAGGCCAGATAGGAGTGGCATGATACAGTCAAAGTGATGAAAGGAATAAAAAACCCACAACCATGAATACTCTATCTGGTAAGGCTATCATTCAGATTGAAGGAGTGATAAAGTGTTTTACAGACAAGCAAAAGCTAAAAGAGTTCAGCACCACCAAACTGGCCTAACAAGAAACATTAAAAGGACTTTTCTAAGTGAAAAAGGAAAGGCCAGAACTGGAAACATGAAAATTATGAAAGGAAAAATCTCATTGGTAAAAGCAAACATACACTAAACCTAGTAAGAAGGTTAAAAGACAAAAGGAGTAAAATCACCTATATCCACAATAGGTAGTTAACAGATACACTAGCCAAAAAATGTAAAACATTATATCAAAAAAATTAAACATGGGAGGAGGGCATGAAAAATGCAGGGTTGTTAGAATGCATTTGAATTTAATAAAGGAACAAAAAAGAACTACAAAGAAAACCCCACAGAAAACAATTAACAAAATGGCAATAAGAACATACCTATCAGTAATTACTTTAAATGTAAATAGACCAAATTCTTCAAGTAAAAGACATACAATGGCTGAATAGATTTTTTTAAAAGACCCATATATAGGCTGCCTATAAGAGATTCACTTCAGATATAAAGACTCACAGAATGAAAGTGAGGGAATAGAAAAAGGTATTCCATGCAAGTGGAAACAACAAGAAAGCTGGAGTAGCAATGCTTAGACAAAATAGACTTTAAAACAAAGACTGTAACAAGAGACAAAGAAGGACATTACATGGTGATAAAGGGATCAATCCCTTTATCAAGAAAATCCCTTTAACAAGAAAAATATAACAACTGTAAATATATATGCACCCAACATAGGAGCACCTAAATATATAAAGCAAATATTAACAAACATAAAGGGAGACATTGAGAGTAATACAATAATAGTAGGGGACTTTATCACCCCACATGCATCAATGGACAGATCATCCAGACAGAAAAGCAGTAAGGAAACACTGGCGTTAAATGACACATTAGATCAAAGGAACTTACTAAATATATATAGCACATTCCATCCAAAAGCAGCAGAATACTGATTCTTTTCAAGTGCACATGAAACATTCTCCAGGGTAGATCACATACTAGGCCACAAAACAATCTCAATAAATTTAAGATTGAAATCATATTAAACATCTACTTTGACCACAACAGTATGAGACTAGAAATCAGCTACAAGACTGCTAAAAACTAAACTATATGCTACTAAAATACCATGGAAGAAATCAAAGAGGAAATCAAAAATTACCTGGAGACAAACTAAAATGAATACACAATGATCCAAAATCTGGGGGGGTGAAGCAAAAGCTGTTCTTAGAGGGAAGTTTATAGTGATACAAGCCTACCTCAGGAAACAAGAAAAATCTCAAATAAACAATTTAAACTTACACCTAAAGGAACTAGAAAAAGAAGAACAAACAAAACTCAAAATTAATACAAGGGGGCTTCCCTGGTGGCGCAATGGTTGAGAGTCCGCCGGCCGATGCAGGGCACACGAGTTCGTGCCCTGGTCCGGGAAGATCCCACATGCCACGGAGCGACTAGGCCCATGAGCCATGGCCACTGAGCCTGCGCGTCCGGAGCCTGTGCTCTGCAACGGGAGAGGCCACAACAGTGAGAGGCCCGCGTACCACAAAAAAAAAAAAAAAAAAAAATTAATACAAGGAAAGAAATAATAAAGATCAGAGCAGAAATAAATGAAATAGAGACTAAAAAAACAATAGAAAAGATCAATGAAACAAAGAGCTGGTTCTTTGAAAAGATAAACAAAATCAATAAACCATGAATACAGAGGGCCAGCTATAAGTTATACAAAGATTAGCCCTCCTATTGTTCAAGTGTCAAATGTGTACACAATGTAATAAAAGTCAGCCAGTCAGCAATTAAAAAAATGAAATCTTGCCATTGCGACAGCATGGTGGTCCTAGAATGTATTATGCTAAGTGAAATCAGTCAGACAGAGGAAGATAAATACCATGTAATCTCACTTGCGTGTGGGATCTAAAAAACAAAACAACACAAAAACAGAGTCATAGGGCTTCCCTGGTGGCGCAGTGGTTGAGAGTCCGCCTGCCAATGTAGGGGACACGGGTTCGTGCCCCAGTCCAGGAAGATCCCACATGCTGCGGAGCGGCTGGGCCCGTGAACCATGGCTGCTGAGCCTGTGCATCTGGAGCCTGTGCTCCGCAACAGGAGAGGCCACAACAGTGAGAGGCCTGCGTACCACAAAAAAAAAAAAAAAAAAAAACAGAGTCATAGATACAGAGAACTAAATGGTGACTAGAAGAAGGAAAAGGGGTAGAGATAAGAGAAATAGGTAAAGTGATTAAAAGGTACAAACCTTAACTAATACAGACTTTTATGTACATAATCAATGTGTTATTTTGGCCTTAATTTTGTTATTCACTGAGGATTTTCTTCCCACTAATTACTTGAGTATTATAATGTTTTGTCCAAAATTGTTTTGAATACAGTATAGATTAGGAATAAAGGGTACTTTTTAAACACTTGTTTTTTTGCCAGGTATGGTACTAAAATACTTAAATTATCTCACTGATGCTTTACAGTGTGACCCATGGCAGATATACAATTCTTATTCTCATTTTACAGATGAGAAAACTAAGGTTGAGATAGGTTAAGTAACTTGAGTGAAGATGTAGCTGGTACATGGAAATTATTAGATACTTAGTACTGTAAAGCAGGATAAACATGAGATTGATGATTATCAAACTCATGAATATAGATGATATTTCCTAGAGACAGTATGTTGTACGGGAGAGAAAAACCAAACCAAAACAAAACAAAAAAATAAATAAAGAGAAGATAAGAAAAAAGAGCTTCGTGCAGTACTTGAGAAATAATTTACTTTGAAGCATGTATAGAGTAAAAGAAGCTGTAAAATGAGAGTGATCAGAGAGTCAGAAAGGTAGGAGGAAAAACATCAATAGAAGAGTATGCTTTCGTGAAACCTAGGAAAGTGAATGTTTCAAAAACAGAGTAATCAAGAGTGCTAAACTTTGCAGGGAGGGCAAATAAAATAAGGACCAAATGATAAGTTTCACTAGAATTATTGGTAAAAACATGCCCTTGGCAAGAGCAGTGTGTGAGATGGAGGTGGGTCAGACTTGTACAATGAGACTTAGGTGGAGGTAAGAAAATGAAAACCATGAGTAGAAACATTTTGAAGACATTTAATTGTGGAGGGAGAAGTATAAGGTAGTAGCTGGAGTGGACTATGGTGCTGAGTTTTTTTGTTTGTTGTGAAGTAATCAGTAGAGGTGGGGAGACGATGCAGAATAGAGAGCATGAAGGTCTTCTGAGAAACACAAAAGAAGGGAATCCAAGATGCAGGACAAAGATTTACATTTTAATTTGAGAGAAGCTGAAAAGGATAGACAGTGATGCAAATAAGTATGTAGAATTATTTTAGGTGAGGAAGCATGTGTTCTATTTTCTCTCAAAAGAAGGATGTAGGGGCTTCCCTGGTGGCGCAGTGGTTGAGAGTCCGCCTGCCGATGCAGGGGACACGGGTTCGTGCCCCGGTCCGGGAAGATCCCGCATACCGCGGAGTGGCTGGGCCCGTGAGCCATGGTCGCTGAGCCTGTGCGTCCGGAGCCTGCGCTCCGCAAGGGGAGAGGCCACAACAGTGAGAGGCCCGCGTACCGCAAAAAAAAAAAAAAAAAAAAAAAAAAAAAAAACCCAAAAAAAAAAAAAAAAAGAAGGATGTAAAGTCAGCTGGCTGAGAATGAATATAGTTGAAGGTTTGAAGAGAGTGGTGATGATTTTAAACATCTTCAAAAACTAGAAAGAGAGCTGATAGTACAATACAAACATAATACAGGTCTGCAGCTTGGAGGACCCAATGGAGGTTGGAGGCCAAACACTTATACAGATTAAGAGTGCTAAAATTTTGCATACTCTTTGATCTACTATGCTTGGATTAGAAATTTATCCTAAAGAAGTAATTATAGATGTATTCAAGATAGAGCCATAAGGGTGTCCATGGTGGAATTTATAATAATGAAAAACAAACCA
This sequence comes from Orcinus orca, assembly GCF_937001465.1. NCBI lineage: Eukaryota > Metazoa > Chordata > Mammalia > Artiodactyla > Delphinidae > Orcinus > Orcinus orca. The sequence continues at coordinate 74,653,344 of NC_064562.1, forward strand.
ATTTAAATGCCCATTGATAAGCTTTATCTAAATATTAAGGTACATTCATAAATAGAATATCTTGAAGCCATTAAAAGTTTTTTCAAACATTTAACAGCCTAGAAATATGTCTGTAATATGCTTAATGAAAAATTGGAAGTTATAAAAAAGAAAGTAGGATGATTCCTTCTTTTTTATAAAAAAATAAACTTACTAATGCATACAAAAATGATACAAAATGTTAAAAAGTGTTTACCTCTGCTTGATGGGATTATATATGATTTATATTTCGATTTGTTCTTGTCTATATTTATAATTCTTTCTATTATAAGCATTTATAATTGCTATCATTAAAAATATCTTATTTTTATGGGATTTAGCAAGAGTTTATTGACAATCTATAATTCATGACAGTAAAGCATACCCTAAACCATTTTTCTGAAGAATATTATTCCACATGCTGTTAATAGGTATCTGTTGGGGAAAATGCTCACATAGGTTTGGAAAACTTAAAGCTTCACAGGTATGATTTTTAATGGTAAGAGTGCACAGAACTTCTAATATGCTAATTTTCATAGAGAATCTTCTTTTCAAATTTTAATTGACACAGAATTCTTTTTGCATGAAATATTTATCAACATTTTTTAAAACTAATATTTTTTATATTACTTTGATAAATGATGTGTTAGCATAACTCTCCTTAAGACCATTGACGGTCTCTACATTGGGTACCTTATTTTCCTGACACTGATAAGCAAGAGCAGGATATGAAATTTTATGGGCTGATAAAAATTGTCAGTTTTTAGAAATCTATCTTCAAGAGTGCACCACTCAGTATATAGAGTTTGGTTTTTCTCATTTCAAAGATACCATTTTTTTAGGTGACAGAACTTTTGCACTGCTTCAGAAATGCAAACGTTGTGCCTTTTAACCAATTTAAATCAATGAAACGATGTGACTGAACAGTGCTCATGACAACCATTTTTGAGAGTTAGGCCAACCAGTGTTATAGAAAATAACGATACATAAAATGTGCTGACATAAAACTTTAAAATCTAAGCTTTTTCTCTCTTCATAGAGTTTGTGAGATCAAAATGAAGGCTTAATTATACACTTTACCTTTTAAATATATTTAAGATGCTTAATATTGAACCTGTGGTAGTATACTTTTCTTCTTGCTACTTATTCAAGTATTCTACCTATCATAACTTCTTATATTTTAAATGAACACATGCCAAAAATTCTACATAATTCATTAAGTAATGAGGGAACCAGTAAGACGTTACAACCAGTTTGTAGGAGAATCCAAAGAGCAGACATCTTATGTAGGCCCATGGTGAATGTTCAAATAAATTTGCTTAATAGATGCAAAACTGGTCAATATCCACAGAGTAATAATCAATTTCATTCCACTGAGCACAATTAATTTGTACTTCCATGGTCAAGAATCATTCACATTGATTTTCTACGACTTATACAATTATAAAATAGGTCAAGGACAATGAAAAGTACAAACTTCTTAGAGTCAGAAAACCCGGAAAGCTGTGCTCTAGACAATAGATAATTTTCATTGTAGACACCAAGTAATCTTTCTGGTACCTTTCAAAATCTTTCAGAATTTTCCTTGACAGTTTTCCCTTACCTTGTAATCATGATAATCTCAAAGAAAGATTTTCTTGATTACAAAATAAGTCTGGTCCCACTAGTTTGGCCTGATTATTTACACAGGTGCAGTAAGAGTATTAATTTACCATATAGACCTTTTTAGACTTTTTGCAAATCATGAGCCATATAATAGCTAACAATTACAAACACTATAAGGCTAATGTCTGCTTAGAAATTTTCATAAGTAATCTCACATTTGATTTATAAAAGCTTTTATTATTTACCAGCCCAAGGTAAGGAAATGAACCCCAAGATAATCCCTCCACTACATTCACCTGCAGTAACTCTAATCTTGTGTAATTTTTCTCTCTTCTCATAGTGCCCCAAATTTTCTAAGGTTCTTGACCTTAGAAGTAACCTTCTTTACTATCTGCAAGGCTGAGCCCTGCAAACCAGGTATCAGGCAGTTTTCCTGGGAGAATTTTGTAGCCATTTTCTCCATAATAAAGCCAGCTTTGTTTCTCAAAAGCAGCTTGTCATATCTGATTAAATGAGCATTGTTCTCAAATATGACACTCTTGAGATAAGGCCATGGTGGTACAATCATTTTGTTCTATTATATCCTGGTAAAAAGGAAGACATTCTTATCAAATGTATGCAAATAACTATATTGGCATAAAAGTAAAGAGAAACAGTAAGAGTTTCTGAATTTGATAATCAGTGAGAATTAGGTATCATCTAAAATATTTCATCTCAATTTACAAAAGCAGAGGTTACTCAATTGTTCTGGGTTTCAGATAGCTGAACAAAGAGAAAACACTTTCTTATACATTCAGGAAATAGAACATTAAAGCAATATTAATAATATTCCCCTCCCTAAACTAAACTATATTAAAATTTCCCTCATCAGTTCATTCAGTCCTATGTAATTAATTCTTGTTCTGTTGGATATTGGGTTAGCATTTTTATGAGGCCATCTGCTTCTCAGCTAAAAAGAGTTCTAGAAATCCTGACTTAGTCCACTGGTACAGTCTAAATGTGGTCTAAATGATGTCAGGTCAGAAGCATGTATCCAACATGCTATTTGTTAAAGTGTCAATAGTGTGAAGTACCTAGAACAGTCCTTTTCCACAAGGCTTTGAGAGTATCCTTTCTTGAAGGAGACTGAACTTTTTTGTTTTTAAAGAAGTCAGTGACTGTTTTATTTGAGTATTAAAAAACAGATAGAAATTTTCTTATAAGAAGAAAAAAATCTTGAGATATAACATATAATGATCCTGAAACATAAAATACACATCAAGACCATGTCAAAAATATCAAGTAAACTCTGGAGTAAGACCTACACTTAGGTTAGTCTGATATGCATCACCGTTTGAGAATCACTGGCCTAGAAGGTGGTAGATTCAAATTAAAGAAGTAAGGTGGTGGTCTATAAACATTTTAAGTAATAACTGAAACTATGACTGATAACATTATATTGTTATTGACTAATATTATTAGATAAGGCACTACCAGAAGACTGAACAATGCAGGAAAACTTGAAAAAACTATTCCATAAGAGTTTTGATCAATGTTTTCCCTGAGGTTAAAACATGTTATTGAAAGCAAGGGCATTAACAAATACCCCAAGACTTCCCATAAACTATGAATATTTATATTAATAACATTTTACCAATATCAATTTAACCTAAGGAAGGCTGAGTGTCTCTTCTGATTTGACAAGTCTGCCTATGCAACTCATCAAACAACCCTAATTAGATACTTAAGGCATCTCTTTTTAAGAAGTGAAAGAACAAATCTTTGTGATTTTCCAGGGACCCTCTGATATAGTCTGATAGTTCTATTTTATTTTCTTGTCCACACCCTGCAGCATGAGGGATTTTAGTTCCCCCACCAGGGATCAAACATGTGCCCCCTGCAGTGGAAGTGCGGAGCCTCAACTACTGGACCGCCAGGGAAGTCCCAGTCTGATAGATTTAGATATAAAAATATCCTGAAAGTATTATCTTATTTTTCTGCATTTAAGACCTGATTTTTGAAAGATACATTTTTAAAAGTTTTTAAGAGAGGTTTGGACACTCGGTTTAAAAAGGATCATGGGTACCTGAGGAACAGTACTTGGTTAACCATTTAATTAGAGTGATAATAAAGCATTAAAAAATAGATGATAACAGGATTTAAAGAACCTTTGTTCTTTGATAAGTGGTAACTATTGTTTTGCTCCTTTTTCCTCTTAAATAATCAAGGATCTAATAAAGTTAACATAAAGCACGGAAAATTATTCTGGTCAAACTCATAATTTTACAATGCAGGCAGATTACACAAAAGGTAAAGAATTACCTTCCATATTGTAGGTGAAGGTATTAATCAGTAAACCAAAGAAGCAAGCCAATCAGGATTAAACAAACTGCTAAAATGTTAACATATTTCTTAGTTTCTTTTCAGATTAAGGTATTATAATTTAAGAAAATAAAATTTGCCTTCCAAGTTTCATTCTTTATTATGCTTTTTCATATTCTAAAACTGATACATTACTTTAGGATAGCTTTTAGAGACTCTACTGGGTAAAAATTAATTTCATAATTATACTAAGATATTATTGTCAACATACAATGTATTCATCATTACTCTCTTAAAAGAAATAAAAAATCATCCATTTTAATTTCTAATATGTAAATATAGATAAGTATAACTCACATGAATGCAAGCTCGTGGGGGTCCTCAGTAATTCCTAAGAATATGAAGGCATCCAAAGACCAGCAAGTGTGAGAACTCCTGCTTTGGGACAAATTACTATGTTTCCTTTAAAAAAAATACAAAAAAAGGTGAATTCTCACTATGTTGTCTCAACTACTCATTAACTATACATTTTTAACAAAAGTAACTAACTTCTATTTCACAGAGAAAACAGTAGATTGCAGAGTGAATAGTAGAAAACTGTCCTCTTATGAAAGCATTTTAACAGATTAGCAGCACTTGTGAAAATAAATACATAATAAAGTTTTTGATAGCCACACATCCCTTTTACATTCCTTAAAGTGGCAAAAATGAACACTCATTAGCATCACCCCATGATATAGCTTATCTATAACATAGAAAAATAAGTAAAACACATAAACTTTAAGTAATGCATATTAATCAATGGTTTGATGTTTCAGTATTCTATCTTAAAAATTAGTTAGGTATCTAATGGTTATCCATTAATTAACTCAATTGAATATCAATCTGTGGTTTTAAGTTACCTTAAAATATTTTGGAAATTATCGTCAAGTTGACATACTACAAAATATAACTGCTTTTGAAATCAAAAGTTTCAGAACAACTATTCAATTTAGTTGAATACAAAGTTACATTTTAATGACCAAAAACATTATATAGGAGTAAAATTATCTTATTTGATCAGTAAAAAATGTAAAATTTGATTAAGAAAAGCAAAACCAAGTAGAATAAATGTATGCTTGTATTATACTTAAAATAGAGAAAACTTGAAAGCTGTGTCAAGAGAAAAGGCATAATTGTTTTCATTAAACCATAATTATAAAATGGTCTTGTTTGCCATAGATTGACCTTAATTTACGAAATTCATATAATGTAAGTATGCCTTAAGTATATGAACCTGGATTCTTAAAACATTTCTGAGTTATTTTCTGTAAGAAGACTTTTTTTTTAAGTCTGGCATATTTAAAACACTAGAAGTTAAATTTTCTGACTCTTTAGAAATTTTAGGAATATTTAATTTATATATTCACTTATCTATCTCTATAAACCATTTAGAGCAGAGCTCCTTTAAGTAACTTATTTTCTAATCATTAATACTCTCTGGAAGTAGAAAAATGTTTCACACTAATATAACAAAAAATAAAAAAGCCTTCATGAATTGCAGACACATAGACATGCAGGACATACAATGAGCTTATAACATAAAATCTTCCATTTTAATCACAGGTAAAGAGACACAGGAGAGACAAAAACACAATGCCTGAGAAATCCATATACAAAGAATTGTTATCCTTGCTGGTGGACATGACATTCTTAAATTATTTGAGTTCAAAATAAACAAACAAATAAAAGAAAACAAACAAACCAGATTCTCTGTGAGTTCTCACTTAACAGAGAATAAATCTCTATGATTTATTCATCTAGTTTCAGAAATCACTAAATGATCAAATCATAAAACCAAATTATCAGTCATTGCTGCCACCAATGAGTAATAATTTATCTGCTATCTGCACACCAAAAACTAAACAAAACACAAAATTAGCAGAGAACAAGAGCTAGAGAAATAGAAAAGTAAAGTTCTATTGATGTTTGTGATTCACCTCTGGGAGTTCAAGAAATGAAATGCCTGGGCTTAAGCCATCTATTGCGTGCGATCACCTGGCAGCACATTTTACCAGTCTCTGTCATGTGAGACCATCGGGCATCTTGACGGATAGGTTTTAAGAGTATAAAATTAAGACTTTCATGGAAATATAAAACAAACGTATGTCAAAGATTTTATTTAACTCACTGATGAGGGACCCAGTAGGATGTTACACTTGATTCCTATGCTGTTCTTTTTACTTCTTTATGTTATTTCACCAAAGTTTTTCCCTTGATTTGTATAATTTACTATCTTTGCTTCCATATTTTCAGGCTGATTTCCTATTTTTGTCACTTGGCTTTTTTTTTTTTTTTTTTTCAGTACGTGGGCCTCTCACTGTTGTGGCCTCTCCCATTGCGGAGCATAGGCTCTGGACGCGCAGGCTCAGCAGCCATGGCTCACGGGCCCAGCCGCTCCGCGGCATGTGGGATCTTCCCGGACCAGGGCACGAACCCGTATCCCTTGCATCAGCAGGTGGGCTCTCAACCACTGCGCCACCAGGGAAGCCCCCACTTGACTATTTTTTAGCCTATTTAAAAAATAATTAAAATGAATCTTCATTTGAAAAAAGGGATTTTCTATATTATATTGAGAAATAGTTCTCAGTGATTTTACAAAAACTGAATTTTGAATTTCCAGGATAACATCAGTTACATAAAAGGGAAAATACCTATGTCCATTTTTCTTATTTCACTGTTTTCTTCTGAACCATTCTTTTGCTTGCCATCATTGCTGAAACACTCTTTTGACTTAGAAATATCTGGAAATATTGCATTCTAATTACTTGGGACTGCATAATGTCTCTTGCTTACTATTCTTGATTAATTTCTCTTGGGGATGACATAAGGATGACTAACACTCAGAAAATAACAAGAGGTATCACAAAATCCAAGGTCTCAAGTAAGCAAAATGAAGTAGAAATGTTGCCACACTTCCTTTCTTTCTCTGTCCTCCCTCCCTCCTTTCTTTCTTTCCTTCCTTCCTTCCTTTCTTCCTTCTATCATCCTCATTCATTTGTCTTACAGCAACTCTCTGTCTCTCTAGATATTCTGCTCCTTGAAGATGGAGACAGTGAAGTGCTCAATTTGTATTCCACTCAACACTTAGTGAAAGCTCAATATGTTTGCTGAATGGTTTCAGTGAAAGAGTAGGTCTCAAAATTATACATGGTGATGGTAGTTTGATCTCTCTCTGTGAGCTATAAATTTCCTTGGACTCTCAGGGTTACATTTAAAAATTGAGCATTTAAAATATTCATATATATGTATGTATGTATATTTAAATATATTCCCATACACATTTTTAATGGCTCTGTGGTTTTATTAGTTAATACTTAATATAAACCCTATCCAGGTTTTATAGATTCTGAAGCTTATAAAATTTTGTTGGCTCATTAAGGAAATGAATATAAAATTATGTATATAAAATTAAATATGTAAGTGAACATTTATTTAGAATGGGAAATCACAGCAAATATCACAAGGATCATAAAGTCCAGAAAAAAATAAAACATCTTTATTAATTAAATGCATAACACACCTCTATACTATTTCTTTTCCTTTTCTTTTGTCTTCATACCCTTTGATTGTCTTTTGGTGGCAAGAATCATAAAATATCATTTTCTATAGAGAGAATACAAAGATAATTTAGTCTTCCTTCTAGCATAACTGATTGATTACTATTTTTTAATGATACTGACATTAGAAAAACTTCTTTCAGCATCACAACTCATTATTTTTAATGTCATGTAAATTTTTTGCTTTCGAATTTGGGGAAATCTTTATGAATTTTATTTCATGTATAAGCTACAAGACTTGGAAGAATTTTCTAGAACTTAGTTTCTGGCTGCATACATTTCAAACCTTGTTTCTTCTCAACTACCCACATACTTCCACTGCCAGGTGCTGCAGGATAAGTTCACCTTGCTACAGGATGAGTTTATCCTCTCATCCTATACCTTCATATTATGACACTGGGCACATTAGCACGGCATCCTAGGAGTAATCCTGGAATGCATTCGTTCACCAAATGTCAGTCAGTACCAAAACAGCTAGTACCTTGGCTATACATGCAAATTATTCTACTAAGCCTAAATTCAACAACTCTCCAACTCAGCTTACCTCTAGCTGGTTCTGAATGCCCAGTGCTACTCCAACTCATTTGACATGAAAGAAAGCTGATGCAGAGGGAATCAGAATGGAAAGAGACAGCTGTCTTAAGTGATTATGTTTTATTTTTGCATATTTATAAAAAAGATGTGAGCCTGTGAAAACATTGCAAGGGTGCCACCCAAGGCTTGAAATGAGCAATGCAAAGAGGAAAAAAAAAACCCTAATGCTAAGGTTTATAGCTTCATGGTAAATCCAACTCTGGTGTCAGTCACTATACTTTTAAGTGACTTACATGTATTAGCTCAATTAATAATCATATTAGGGCTTCCCTGGTGGCGCAGTGGTTGGGAGTCCGCCTGCCGATGCAGGGGACGCGGGTTCGTGCCCCGGTCCGGGAGGATCCCACCTGCCGCAGTGCAGCTAGGCCCGTGAGCCATGGCCACTGAGCCTGCGCGTCCGGAGCCTGTGCTCCGCAACGGGAGAGGCCACAACAGTGAGAGGCCCGCGTAACGAAAAAAAGAAAAAGAAAAAATCATATTACATGTCTTACTAACGATTATTCCCACTTTACAGATGAGAGAAATTAAGACACACCCAAATTCACAAAGTTAATGATTGGCTCAAGAAAATGAACTGAGGCTCTTTGGCTTTGGAATGTGCACTGTTAACTATTTGTTCATTGCTGTGCTTGCTTTGATATTACACATTTAATTCCTTTTTTAATCTCCCTAAAATTTAGCTTACAGGAATACGTGCACTGTTTATCTTGTGGAGCTGTCAAGTATCACCTGGCACTGTGCTATACACACCTTCCAAACCTCATTTTGAGAAGCGTCGATAAAGCATATGGTACTGTTTGTCTTCTATTTATCAAAAATGAACACAGCTGGGACTATGTGATTCATCATTATACAGTTGTACATAGTACCAAGAAATGTGTCCATATCCAATACTATTTAATATAATGCCAACATATTGCTGATCCAGTTACAAAATAACAGTTATTTATTTAATCATATCATCTGACTACTACCAATGTCAATCAAACATGATGCTTAGAGTCAGGTATATCTATTGTAATTATGCAAAAAAGAAAGAAAAATTTTTTCGTGTATCTGTAACTTGCTTATCTATTTTCAGACAAAATGTTGACTTTTCAAGATTTTAAAAGTCACAGGTACATCTTAGATCTTCAAAATCTTAAGTAAATTTAAATGAGGTATAATTAAAGTCTGAGGTTATCTATTTTATTAATTATCATCACTCCATCAGTGCTCTTGGTAATTGCAATCAGCAATGGCCCCTATATAAAAGTCATCACTAATAACATTATTACTGTTAATGTTGATTGAATGTCTGCTATGTATCAGATGACAAATATACTTTATCTTAATTGAGCCACAAAAAAATCTGAAAAGCTTGTATGGTAGGTATCTTCATATCCTTTTTGTAGTGAAGCTGAGGCTAGGGGAAGTTAATTAATTTACCCAAAGCTACACATCTAGTAAAAATGACACAGTCAAGATTTTAATTAGGATTAAATCTCAAATTGTTTTCATTAAAGCCCACTCCAACAGAAGGGTAAACTGTGGAAAACATCCTTTTTGACCATTGTATTAGTTTCTTAAAGTTTCCATAAAGAATTACCACAGCTTGGTGGCTTAAAACAATAGAAATTTGAGGCTTCTCTGGTGGTGCAGTGGTTGAGAGTCCGCCTGCCGATGCAGGGGACACGGGTTCGTGCCCCGGTCTGGGAAGATCCCACATGCCACGGAGCGGCTGGGTCCGTGAGCCATGGCCACTGAGCCTGCGCGTCCGGAGCCTGTGCTCCGCAACCGGAGAGGCCACAACAGTGGGAGGCCTGCGTACCGCAAAAAAAAAAGCAATAGAAATTTGTCTCACAGTTCTGAAGTCTGAAATCAAGCTGTCAGCAGGGTCAGGCTCCCTCTGAAGGCTCTAGGGAAGAAACTTTCCTTGCCTCTTCTTTGCTTCTGATGGATGCAGGCAGTCCTTGGTGTTCTTGGCTTGTAGGTGCATCACTCCAATCTTTTCCTCCATGGTCACATGGCTTTATTCCCTGTGTGTCTGGGTGTCTCCAAATCTTCGTCTCATTATAAGGAGACTAACCATGGGATATAGGGCCCACCCTAATCCATTATGACTTCAACTTAACTTGATTACAACTGCAAAAATCCTATTTCCAAATAAGGTCACATTTATAGATACCAGAGGAACCTATGTTTTTCAGGACATAATTGAACCCACTAAGACTATCTTCACTCTGGAAAGTCTAATTCTACTCTTCTCTCCATCTTGACTTATCAACACATTTATATCTCCTTTAAGACTTAACTCAGATACTACCTTGTTTTAGTCTTTTCTCATTTTTCAGCTAGACATACTCTTATTTTCAGAATTCATTAAGTATTTTGTTCCGTATGTACCATAGGTATCAACAATTTTTTCATCTTATATTCATTCAGTTGCGTGCCTTATTTCACTTAAAATACTGTTACTTATTAAAAATATAAAATGATCATTTCTTAAATGTCTTTGTTGCAGGCCATGTCTATCCCTGAAGTAAATATAATATGCATTCAACAATTGTTTGCTAAATGTGTTAAAGTTTCTTCACTTGATAGTGAAACAAACTTTTCATTTTTCCTTTAGGCATTTCTGGATTTTAATGTAGAATATACAGTATATTTTTCATTTAAATTCTCTGAGAATTTCAACAGATTATTTTCTTTAGATTTAAGAATAAGATAGATTTCTCCAGATGTCTGGAGAAAGGGGGGAATCTTCAAATTATTTACAAGTGAATAGCAAATGTTAGTACCATTTGTCAGTTTCAGCAAATTCTCAGAATCAGAAATGATAAAGCGCTGAAGACTGCTGATAAGATCTAGCCTTACCAACAAAAATTTATTTGGTATAATGCTATTCAATTTAATTCTATTTGACTCTATTTGATTTAATTAATTCAACAAATATTTATTGGGATTCAATTATGTATAAAAGGATTTAAGAATTTCAAAAGTGAGTAAAACATTCTATCTATTCTGAAGAAAACTAGATTTTGAGGTAGAAGATAGACCACTATTTACAAAATACACATTAGTTGTCAGAAAATATTCTAGGTATTCTTTTCATAAAATATCACATTTAACTCATACAACATCCCTGAAAAGAAAGTATGATTATACATATTATGAAAATTAAAATTTAGAGAGTTTGATAATAATGATAATTTTATATAATTATTTTTATTATAAAATTTAATATTTTATTGCACTTACCATGTACCAGTAACTGTTCTAAACACTTAACATGAAATATCTGATTTAGTCATCATAATACTTGTATCTTAACTAAAAACTATTGTTACCTGCATTTTATAGGTGAGAAAACTGGGACACAGAGAGATTAAGCATCAAACAGTAAGTAAGCGATTGAGCGAGATTAGGGTAACTTTTAAGGCCACACAGGCAGTAATTGTGAGGCTGGAATTTCAGCCTGAGTTTGTGTAATATGCAAAGTCCGTGATCTTCTTCCTCATGCTGTTCCCACATGCTTAAAAAATGAAGCCATGTACATACAAAACTATAAGTCCAAGTACGATGTGAACTGAAAGTGTTATAAATTACAATTGGAGTTGTGAGGAGGGCAGAGCTGATGAGGGAAACTTTAATGGTGGAGTTGACTTTTTAACTGAATCTCAGTGAGTCAGATTTAGCAATAACACATATCTTACATAATTTCAATAAGTGCATTTATGATATTCCCTAGAAATTCTGTGGTTCTTTTGCATGGATTCTTAATTTGGAAAATGAATTTCCAATGGGATATAAACACCAAGAGAGAAATAAAGTCACATATACCTCAAAGTATGCATTAAAAAAGCATTGAGAAAAAAAAAAAAAAAAGCATTGAGGAAAATAAGAATTCCCCTTGAAAGGGAAGGTAAGGACTGGCATTTGTGATAGAGGAGGCTGGAAAGGAGAAATACACTTATACACGCATCACACTTTCTAATTTTCATCAGCAAGAATTGCTTTAAGAAGAGCAAAGAAAAGAATCTAGCAATATTATGAATAGAGAGGCTTCCCTCATCTAAGGCTGAAATGTGCTCTAGGCAAAATTGTCTTGAGTGCTTAAGTAAGAGTCACATTCAGGACAAGACCTGGCAGGGCTCAGTACGAAAGCAACTGTTGAGAAATTCATCACAATACTTGTGTATTAGCTAGATGAGAAATGTTTATTGTGAGATTTGAATCCAAGAGGCAGAGCATACCATGGATTTTAGTTTTGGTCATTTTACACATACCTCATATTTGGTTAACGTTGTTTTGTGTTAATTAACTCTTTTGAACTACTGAATAGAATACTTGCCAGTACAGGATCATGCCATCCAGGAATATTTACCATCTATTGAATGCCTAAGAGCCAAAAGTTTTAAATATATGTTTATATTCTATTGGGGCTCAGGGCAGTCACCCCAACATGTACCACAAATGGCATATTTGTTATTTTGAATTAAAGTTGCTCGAGAAGCTGCCAATGCAAGAAGGGAACTCTGATCCTACTTTGTCCCCCTGAAAGCAGGACATAAATCTCTTATATGAAAGGTGCACTCCCTGCATCTGGAGGGAGAAGGACCCCTTATCACCAGAGATGGGGAATCCAGAGCTGAAAAGCCTGTATAAACAAACCTTGTTACTTCTTTATTTTTTTGCGGTACGCGGGCCTCCCACTGCTGCGGCCTCTCCCGTTATGGAGCACAGGCTCCGGAGGCGCAGGCTCACCGGCCATGGCTCACGTGCCCAGCCCCTCCGCGGCATGCGGGATCCTCCCGGACCGGGGCACGAACCTGTGTCCCCTGTACCGGCAGGCGGACTCTCAACTACTGCGCCACTAGGGAAGCCCCCTTGTTACTTCTTTAATTTACTACTCTAGACCCAAACTCTGTAGAGATTCTTCACTAATTGAGCACCCAAAACCCAAGTTTCTTTGTCCTGTCATTTCCTCACAAATTTATTGTTTCTTTGTCTAAAAAGTATAAAAGCTACCTGCTTTGGCCAATTCTTAGGTCCCAATTCTATGGGACCTCTGTGGGCATGAATTAAAATGTGTTTCTTTTTCTTCTGTTAATCTGTCTGTGTCAATTGTATTATTACTCCAGCCACAATAACTCAAGAGGGTAGAGGGAGAAATTTCCTGCTCCCTTACAATTCCTATATAGGCAAGAATACCTACAATGCATATCACTTCACGGATTAAGAAACTAAGGTTAAAATAAATTAAGAAACTTGTTTAATTTCTAAAAGCTAACAAGGGGCTGGAGCAGAATTGGAACAAAGATCTGTCAATTCCAAAGCTCATTCTCTTTAATCTGTGTAAAGTTAAATCTAAGGAAATATTTTTTCCCAAGTGCTGAATGGGGGCTCAGGCCAACCAAAATGTCATTCTTTCTTTGCCTTGCCTACTGTAACACAATATAGACTGCAAGCCCCAGGCATCTCAGGTACAAGTTACGTAAGCATAAACCATAACCCAAATTTAATCATGATAAATATGGGTATTATATTTCTTGGATCTTTTCTCATTTATTTAGTGTTTATTAGTCATTCTTCAACTTAGCAATTAAAATCTGGGAAGCTGGAAGACTCAATATTATTTTCTTTGCTAAGTCATTTTTAGCATACACCTGTAGTGCATAGTTAAGACCTAGACCAGAAATAAAAACCATTCACATACCAATGTGAAATTTTATACTGACTAACCTTGAAATAAATACAAGTGTTGAATTACTGAAAAGGTCCAAAAATCAAAAAATGTAATTCATAGTGATGTCTAAAGCTCAGATCCCAAATGTTTTACAGGTTTGTTTCATTTTAATGACTACTAAAAAAGAAAGAGTTCATTTTATCCCATTTCAGGAGACTTGTCTCTAATATTCAACAATGGGTATAAGATAAGAGAATATTCATTTTTTAAGGGTAAAAGGCTTATTATAATTTATATATGAATAAATATGGAATATATTTCATAATAATTTACTATAAACCAATGTATTACTAGCCTAAATTTGTCATTATGATTTCCAAAATGATTTTATACTTGATTTTAACTTGATTATTGTGATATCTCTTACCATTTTATGTAAAGTATATTTTAAAACCCTGTGGGATATAGTTAACTATGATCAGACAAAATATTTTGTTTTTTGAGAAAAATAAAATTATGGTCCTCTAATCAATAAATGTTAATAAATTTCTCTTAACCAGAATTGGGGACTTTGATTATTATTTTTTTCTTTTTTATTTGTCCATTAATAATTTTATATCTGCAATAATAATAGCTGGGCTTCCCTGGTGGCGCAGTGGTTGGGAGTCCGCCTGCAGATTCAGGGGGTGCGGGTTCGTGCCCTGGTCCGGGAGGATCCCACGTGCCGCGGAGTGGCTGGGCCCGTGGGCCATGGCCACCGGGCCTGCGCGTCCGGAGCCTGTGCTCCGTGGCGGGAGGGGCCACAGCAGTGAGAAGCCCGCATACCACAATAAAAAACAAAAAACAAAAAACAAAATAATAATAGCTAATATTCATTACTAGTATACTATCTTAAGAATCCTGCAACAAGGAGATTTTTCTCATAAAAAACAATCTTTCAAGAGAAAGTTGACACCATTTTGGAGTAGTAAAATTTTCTGAAGTAGAAATGAAAAACATTTTAGTGTATGGTTGTTCCTGTATTCCCTATGTAAAACATTTTACCTAGTTCACATGTTCAAAACACATCTTCAATGTTATATTTAAGAACAAAACAAAAATAATTAATATATAAATGGAATCAATACCTTGGTAAATGAATATCTGTGTTTCCTTGGATCAAACAGAATATGATATGCATGGAATTGTTATTTATTGTTAAGCACTTTCTGAGTTCCCTTATAACCAGATTATAACAAAGGATTAAGAAGTAAGATTAATCTTTGGGCTAGTTTCTTTTCAGTTTCTCACATTTCTGAGGGAAATCAAATTAAAGACATTTCATAGTAGGACACTTGTGACAATACTTTGTGAATTTAAAAAGCAGTAATTAGGAGTATCTTTCAAAACAACTTTTGAATCTTTCTTTATTCAACCTGAAGTCATCAGAGAAGTTTAGCTTTAGACTTATGGGACTTCCTAAGCTTTACCAATATTTGAATTCTTGTGCCTCCAGAATTCCAATAACTTGCATGTTAAAGGTTGGATATTCTCTCAGTTAATTGCTATTTTATTTTATTTTCCATATTTGAAGAACAAAAATTTAAATCCTTCTCAAGTGTAGAGCTGGACATGAATCTAAATAACAACCACTGTTGATCCTTTTGCTGTTAGGAATTTGGAAATTGGTTCATAAGTGTTATTTTGTAAAATTACATAGTTATACTTTTAAATTAAAAATACCATGAGTTAAGCTGAGTAATGACTATTTGGTCTTTTGATTTTTTCATTTCAGAGAACTCTGACATGAATTTTCTTAGATAATAGAAGACTACCTATGATGCTTTATTAATGCTTTACTTTAGGTATTGCGTGTTTTTTTCAGTTCAGAACTTCTATATGATTTATTTGTTTGTACTTCAATTATCTGGTGAAATTCTTCACTTTACTTTTTCGTCATGGTTTTCATACTTTCTAGAGCATATCGATAACAGTTACGCTAAAGTTTTTTGTTAAATAACTACCGTCTGTTTCACTGGTGGATCTGATTTTATTATCTGTTGTTTTCAACTACATGGTCCTGACTTTTGGCATGATGAGCTATGTTTGATTGAATGCTGGATATTGTAGATGATGTTATCTTTCTCTGGAGAGAGTTTACCCTTTCTATTAGTTGAAGAGAGTGGTCCCTTAATCCATCAGTGATTTAACTGAGTAGAGGCTGGTTTTAGCCCTGGTTAGGTTCAGTCTGTTTGTGGTCCACCCCTGTCCTTCTGGGATTTTCAACTGAGCATCTAGTGAGTTTTATTGGACATTACCCATCTTACAAACCTTCTGAAAATCGGATCTGCTTTTCAGAGGTTTTCCATTTAAGTTTTCAGTTTCCTGTCTCGCACAAACTGGTCACACGTTTGAGGCTTCTGGAAATCTCCACCAAAAGCTTTTTTGGTTTCTCCGTGCAATGGTTCTTCATCAGTATAATTAGCAGATTCTCAGCCTTCTACTTTGCTTAGAATTTCTGCGTAACAAATTACCAAAAAATTAGCAGCTTAAAACAACACCCACTTACCAGGTTATATTTCTGTAGGTCAGATGTCTGGGCATGGCATGAGAGTTCTCTGCTCACAGTTTCACCAGGCTGCCATTGTATCAACTAGGTTGTGTGATCATCTGAAGAGGTGACTAAGGAAGGATCAGGTTTCAAGCTTATTCAGGCTGTTGTGAAAATCCAGTTCCTTGGGGCTCTAGGACTGAGGTCCCCATCTTTTTGTTGTGTGTTGGCCAGGGGTTACTCTTAGCTCTTAAACACTGCCTGCTGTGCCCTGCCATGTGCCCCCCTCCATTTTCAAACACAGCAAAGGAGAATCTCCCTCAGTACTTCTCACATCTGGAATCTCTCACCAGGAATGGCCTAGCCCATCAACAGTAATCTCTTCCTTAAAGTCAATGTAACCTAATCACGGAAGTGATATCTACCCTATTCAAGGTCCCTCCCACACTCATAATTGGTAAATGCTCCAGGGTAAAAATGGCTATAGAGGTAAACTTAACTTTTCAAAGTTCTTCTCTCTCTCTGGAATTTTAGCTCTTCTGATTCTCATTGTCTACGTAGCTCTCTGAATTTTCCATTTATCCAGCTTTTCTGATTGCTCTAAGTGAAGAACTGATCAGTTGCAAGCTGCTCCATTCCACTTGAAAGCAGACATCGCTATTATGTTTGTAAAAATCTTTGAGTAACAAATGCATAATTGCAATGATAATAGTGAGCAATGATTTAATTGTTTATATAATCTCACAGTTCACTAAAGTGATTTCACAAAGACATCTCTTGGTAATTTGTGCTGTATAACTTATCAGAAATGCTGGTTTTGTTAGATATGGTTGTGTTGGGTTTTAATTCATTTGTTTATATATAATTTATGATATTTTAAAAGTGAATATTTATAGTCACAGATACATATGCATAAAATGATGTTGACATTTTAAGACTGAGATTTTGAAATTTTTCAGTTTTGACACATTAAATTGAAGCCTCTTTTAATAATAAAAATACTTCTAATTGTATTTAGAAAGCAGGCAACTATTTAAAAAATGATGGTTAGGGCTTCCCTGGTGGCGCAGTGGTTGAGAGTCCGCCTGCCGATGCAGGGGACACGGGTTCGTGCCCTGGTCCGGGAAGATCCCACATGCCGCGGAGCGGCTGGGCCCGTGAGCCATGGCCGCTAAGCCTGCGCGTCCGGAGCCTGTGCTCCGCAACGGGAGAGGCCACAACAGTGAGAGGCCCGCGCACCGCAAAAAAAAAAAAAAAAAAAAAAAAAAAGATGGTTACATACTAGGATAAATGAATTCTCTGAACAAACTCAGTCAATAGGATAATTAATATACTTTTAGGAAATGTGCAAAATTCTGCAATTATAGTACACTAAGAAAACATTTAAGTAAAAAGTATAGATGTGTTCTGTAAATGTAAAAACATATTTGTAAATATGTTTTGAAAGAATAGGCAAGAGGTCATTCAGATGACAGAATGTGGTAATCCTGAGTAATAAAAATGTCTCATAGTTGTAACTAATACGTGTTTGCACTACAATTACCTTCAGGCTATCCTTTGTGTTATTCTTAACTTCATGGGATTCTTCAATATTGCAAGAATCAGAGAAATAAATGGTTTATTATATTCATTCTCTTTGGAGCAGTGTAGTATAGTGGACTGAGAGCATGAGCTATAGAGCCATTAAATCTATTTTCTTATCTGTGTTCCCCTGAAAAAAATAGAAAAGACCCACCTTGAAGGGCTGTGAAGATTTAAACACATTTAAGCAAAGCAACTGGCCACAAGGTATGAGCATGCAATTCTCAAAATATAACCCAAAGCAATTATTATTTAATGGAAAGTTTTGGTAAATAGAAATGTTAGGAAAACAAATTCAGTTCAAAATTAAAATTGTCACCATTTATTCATTGGACAATCAGGTTTATACCCTTATAAGTACTCAGAAACAATTATTATCAAAAATTGTTTTAGTTATCTCACTGAAATAATTCCAGGATGCAGAATGAGTTTCTGAATGTCTGAGGATATTTACAAATGGTCCCACTTTCCTTGGTACTAAGTTGTAGAGTCCTCAATGCTCACTTTACACAATAATTATTTTAATTCCTTTGTTTACATTGATTTATTTAATATATTGTTTTGAGGCTGAACTCTAATATTTCTGAACTTCAAATAGCTCTAAGGATAGAAGCCATATATTTTTGGTGACAGACTTTCCATTGTTTCTAGAAGCTAAGAGTTTTAAGAGTATTTATAGTCATGCAGATGTTAGATAAATACCAAAAATATAATTTCATTTTTCTACAGAGACACCCAAATTGAGAATAATCCAAAAGCAAATGTTTCAGGCTAGGATGCTAAATAAATCTGTTTCATAATGGAATTGTTTTAAGTAGGGATATCGCTGTACAGATAATTATTATGTTATCTGAGGACTCAGACCATATATGGAGTCCGGGGACTTAATGAAGAGACAATTTATGAAGAGTCTCTAGTTTAAGAGGTGAGCCCTACGACCATGGTGACAAATCTGGGTGAAGGGGAAGGGTAACCACTACGG
The DNA here is from genome assembly GCF_937001465.1 of Orcinus orca. Taxonomy (NCBI): domain Eukaryota; kingdom Metazoa; phylum Chordata; class Mammalia; order Artiodactyla; family Delphinidae; genus Orcinus; species Orcinus orca. Next base: position 74,672,222 of record NC_064562.1, read on the forward strand.
CCAAGGAGTAAGGGGAGATCTTTCAGACTTAAGGATTAAATTTAATTTTTATTATGTTATTTCTAAACACTTAGAATGTTCAATTCAAAGGTCTCAGATGAGTGGTAATTTAAAAGATAGAGGGAGAGGTAGGTATGTGTATTTTGTAGTGGAAGTGAATCAAAGAGACCCACAAATTTTTGAGTAATTAGGCATGTACTGGTCAGAGGAAATGAACCAAAAATACCAAAAGTACTAGCGGAAGGGACTGGATTTCTCACAGTCAGCAAGGTATAGGCTCTAGGTAAGTAATGTTTAATTTTAAGGGTAGGTTGAAGGGTGACCTGGAAGACTGAGAACTTGGGGGCATGGCTACATAGGAAAAAATAAATGTGTGTGTGTGTGTGTGTGTGTGTGTGTGTGTGTGTGTTTATTTTATCACTCATTCAAATCTGACCATACTGAAAGGACAGGATGGGGAAGGAGGGATAGAGGTGCCTATTAAAGTTAATTTTGAGTAAGTTTGTACTTCTAAGGTTGCTCTTTGTATTTCCTTATTGTCCACACAATTAAATTCAGTCAACTTTATTGAGGACTTATTACATATTAGGTAGTATGCTAGACTGGGGATCAAAGAGAAATGAAACACTACCATGGCCCTCTTTATTTCACAGTCAGGCAGAAGCAATTGAAAATATGAAATCACTTATTCTGGTTTCCGGCAGTACTATCAGAGGCTTATACACAAAATAATGTTAAGAAAAATGAAAAATGGAGAGAATACTTCTACTTTGGTAATTGAGAAAAGTCCAGTGTTACAGAGAAGCTAACTAATCCTAAGCAAAACATCTGTGATAATTTGGTCCAACATTCAGTTTAAGCTCTGACAGGAATATCTGAGAGTGAGACTCTCCTAATGTGAACAAGTATCTTGCATGGATACCCTGTAAATTGTCTAGGAAAATGCATTGTCTATTTTCCCTCTCTTTGTTCTTTTCCTTTTTTTCCTCTTCCTCTTCCCCTTCTCTCCTTCCTCCCCCATCCCTCCCTTCTATCTTATCTTAAGATTCTAATCTTAATTAAGATAAGATTCTTATCTTAATTTCCTCCCTTCCTTCCATCTTTCTTTCCTTTCTTCCTCCTTCCTTCCCTCCTTCCTTCCTATTAAAGGAATATATTTAGCAATTATTCAAGGGTTATAATTCACTCAGCTTTAAAGTATTAATTTGACATATTTATTGGTCACCTCCTATGTTTCTGCCACTGTTTTAGGTACAGAGGATATAAGAGTGAAAAAAATGAACAAAACTCTGACCTCATGGAAGTTAAATTCTAGTGGAAAGTATTGAAAAGTAAGACAAATAAAGAAAAGTAGAGGAAGTATATTGCATGTATGCATGTGTGAGGAATGAGATTAAACTTTTAGACAGTGTGATGTCAGTAGGTTCTGTCTGATGAAAACAAGAAACTTAAGTAAATTGTTGATTGAGGGAAGAGAGCAAAGTATAGGGATGTCCGAGGAAAGAACATGTGATGCAGAGGAAATAGCAAGTACAAAGGCCCTGAGATGGGAATATACCGATTGTATTTGAGAAATACCAGGGAAGTGTGAGTGTCTGCTTGGAGTGATTCCAGAGAGGAGATCAGAAGGGTCTTTAGGACCCTATAGATTACTGTGAGGACTTTACCTTTTACTCTGAGAAGGTTGGAAAGCCCAAACTGAAGAATAACTAGATTAGATTTTTAAAAAGTCACCCTAAATGCTGCCCTGAGAACCAAAGTTGCCATTTACTGAGATGAGGAATTTTGAGAGAGAAGCAAATGGTTTTGCAGGGTGAGAGGTAGGAAGGTTTATTAGCAAATTTGTTTTGAATATCATAAGCTTGCGATCAAGTAAAGATAACAAATAGTTATATGTACAAATTTGGAGTTCAAGGGGGAAAGAAGCTCTATATTTGAAATAATATCTATCTTTAATGTCCTGTTACCTACCTTAGTCTTATGAGAAAACTTTTCATTGCAAGTGGCAGGTGCAGAAGTTCACATAAAGATGGGTGTAGAAATATATTAAATGCAGGAGCATTATGTCGAGTGGTATCACTACGCAAGTTCCTAGCAGGATGTAACCAGGTCCATAAAGAGGAGTTCTGGCTAAAGAGAGTAAGATGACAGGGTCCACCTTTCCTAAAGGTAGCCCTGCCTTAATCCTAATACCAGCTTTCCCTTCTTCTCAGGTGAAGTTGTGTCTCCCCTATCCCCCGTT